>NW_028015225.1:0-752 GCF_054177405.1 Leptonychotes weddellii
AAAAAAAAAAGATCTCAAGATAGAACTGGACACAAATCCGAATACAGCAAGGACAAGTGGGGATTTGTAGCCAAGGAGCAGGTGGGGGAGGAGTGGTAGAAGTGGATGGAGGATTAGTAGGAGGAAACATCAGGGATAGGGAGGAATTCTTGTTAAACATGGGATTCTTGCGGAAGGAGGCCAGAATAAACAGGTATCACCTGGAGGATGGCAGGAGATTGGGAATTCAATTGGATATTGAGAGTGATCAGATACAGATGGTGGGGATTCTTGATAAATCAGGATTTAGCAGGATTTTGCCTCAAGTAGCCAATGCAAAAACAGACACAGAAGCTGAAAGTTGACAGCCTAGTTGAGAAGAGGGTCAGAGAAGCCTGACTAAACTTTGGTGAGGAAGAGTGTCTTGTCAGTATCCCTTCCTATTCCAAGCAATTGCAAGAATTTAGTTGGGTTCTTCTCTTTATAGGTCCTCACGTATAACACCCTTACACCCACCCCTGCTTCCTCATAAGAAACTCCTGCATGAATCACCTATACATCCCCTCCACCTACGCGGATCTCAGTCTTCAGAGCCCAACAAAAAAAATCTACATCTTCATAAAACCTTTCTGAAGTCAAAAGTTGTTCACAACTTTCTTATATCTCAGGGCTTACTTTTCTATTGATGAGATTTTCTTGAACAGGAACTTCATATCAAGGCCTGTGCTACATGCTGAGATAGATACAAAAAATACAAGACCCCTTTAGTAGTG
>NW_028015226.1:0-752 GCF_054177405.1 Leptonychotes weddellii
ATACTGTTTTCCAGAGTGGCTGCACCAGCTTGCATTCCCACCAACAGTGTAAGAGGGTTCGAGGGGCTGAGTTTAAAGGGACAAAAATTCAGAGGACATCATGTGCTGGAAGATGTTGAGAATCAAAGTGCTCAGTACGTGTGAAGCAGTCCCTCTCTTTTAATAGGCTATTTTAGGTTAGTAAAAAGTAGAATTCTATTTTGTTAAATGTAAATCTAAGTGAATGTAAAAAATATATTAGACTTCTTTATAAATGAAGCCCTTTGAGAAGACATGAAGCATCGTCAGTTGCTCTCTGAAATTCGCAGTGGTCCCCTTGGTGAGATTTAAATGAGGGAGATAGATGGGAATTAGGGCACCTTTTCAGCCTTAAAGAAAATGTTTTGTGGGGCTGCTCCTGCTTTCTTGAGTTGATAAATCTTAAGTGCACACAGAAGGGAAGTATAAGAAGGTCTTATGTGACAATAGCCAGAAAGCCAATCTTATTTCCTAATGTGTCATTTACAAAATGGGACTTCTTTGGATAGGGCCTTTTACGTTTTCCAGGGGACTCTGCCTTGCCACCTCCCCTCCTTAGTCTGCGATGCTCCTTGCAGAAACCTGCTGCTCCTCTCCCCACGACTGGCCAAACCTCTCGCAGTGGCCTCTTCTGGTTGTTTCTTTGGCTCTGGTTTCATCCTATAGTCTTCCTCATTTTATGACACATAACTTTTTCCATTTCCAGAATGTAGCCTCATAAAAATTCCAAATGT
>NW_028015227.1:0-752 GCF_054177405.1 Leptonychotes weddellii
AAATCGGAGGGGTAGACGAACCATGAGAGACAATGGACTCTGAAAAACAAACTGAGGGTTCTGGAGGGGAGGGGGGTGGTAAGATGGGTTAGCCTGGTGATGGGTATTGAGGAGGGCACGTTCTGCATGGAGCGCTGGGTGTTATGCACAAACAATGAATCCTGGAACACTACACCTAAAACTAATGATGGAATGTATGGGGATTAACAGAACAATAAAAAAATTTACAAATAAATAAATAAATAAAATGGGATAATTTTTATTATTAAAGTGACTGTGTATTCCTCTTTGGTTCTTTGGTTTAATAGTTCAGAAATTAGTGAGTGACTATCTGTACCAGACACTGGATATGCAAGTGATTGGAATCTCAGTTTATTATTCTATAAAAAAGAATAAAAAGCACTTCTATGGTTGGGTACTAAATGAGAAATATTTATGGAAAAGATAAATACTTATTAAACAGTAATTCCTTGCCCTCTAAATACATATGGCTAACCAGAGTTGAAATATAAATTTCTAACAGATGCAGAATTTGTTTTGATTGTTTAATACAAAGGACCATATATTAAGTAAAAGGCACTACATAATCACTACAGAAACAAATGGCTATGGTGTGATTTTTGTCCCCAAAGAATGCAGTCTCATGTGGAATGAAAGACAATGGAAGACTAGTCCCTTCTCTGAGCCATGTTTTCATGAACTCCTTGGAATTCCTCAATTTTGGCATTTTAATTAATATTATCTGTAAAGTA
>NW_028015228.1:0-752 GCF_054177405.1 Leptonychotes weddellii
TTTCTGAATGTCCAGATAAAGGATGATGACTAGAAACAAAGATATCAGTTACCTGACTATGTTGCCTGCGAGTTTTTGTAAGTGTGTTGCTAAGTTGAAGCCAGGAGAGTTGCCCATCATCGATTAACATTACACACTAGACCCCCAGCATCCAAAAAGGATATAAATCCTACTACAATTTCCCACAAAGAAACATTTTTATAACTTTATCAGATGCAAGGGAGCAGTGTGGAGCTAAGAGATGGTTGGCTCTGCTCCTTCGTGAGTCTGAGACGTGATGAGGAGTGTCAATCACATGCTAGGCTTTTGCCTGAAATTTGAATCTCAGAAAAATCATGACTATGCTCCATGTCTTATGCTTTATGGATGCTAAGGTCCTTTGCAGGGATTCCAAACCACAAATGTTATATCTGCAAATAGCAGATCTTATAGATACTTCTTTCTTATGAGCGAAAGTATAAGATCACTGCCCTCAAGAATTTCGCGGGAGGAGATTCTCATACACAAAGTTATGAAAACACAGTAAATGGAATCATGCACTACCAAAGTGCCACATTTGGCCAAAATTGAGAGACTTCCTAAAACTCTTGGTGGGCAAAGTGAAACCAGAGACGAACTTGGAAAGTGAGTGAGGCTCAACAGGCAGGTGTTGACAGGAGACCAGACCATTTCCAGAGGACAAAGAGCGAAGGTTTGAAACAAGAGTAAAAGCTTCATTACCTAGACAGAACTTCAACCAGTAGAACATTTCT
>NW_028015229.1:0-752 GCF_054177405.1 Leptonychotes weddellii
TAACGCAAACAATCCAACAAGAAGATACAGCAAATGCAAATATTTATGCACCCAACATGGGAGCACCCAAATACATAAAAGAACTGATAATAATACAATAAGAGTAGGGGACTTTAAAACCCCACTTACATTAATGGGTAAATCATCTAAACAGAAAATCAACAAGAAAACAGTGGGTTTGAATGACACACTGGACCAGATGTATTGAACAGATATATTCAGAACATTCCATCCTAAAACAGTGGAATACACATCCTTTCAAGTGTACATGGTACATTCTCCAGAATGGATCACATGTGAGGCCAAAAAACAAGTCTACACAAATTCAAAAAGATCGAAGTCATACCATCCATCCTTTCTGACCACATGCTATAAAATTAGAAATCAACCACAAGAAAAAATCTGGAAAGAATACAAACACATGGAGGTTAAATAACATGCTACTAAACACTGAATAGGTAAACTGAGAAATCAAAGATTAAATGAAAAAATAAAGGGAGACAAATGAAAATGAAAACACAATGGTCTAAAATCTTTGGGATGCAGCAAGATCAGTTTTAAGAGGGAAGTTTATAGCAATACAGGCCTACCTGAAGAAGAAAGAAAAATCTCAAATAACAGCCTAACCTTATACCTAAAGTAGCTAGAAAAAGAACAACAAACAAAATCCCAAAACAGCAGAAAGAAGGAAATAAAGATTAGAGTAGAAATAAATGATATAGAAACTATAATAATAATAATAATAATAATAA
>NW_028015230.1:0-752 GCF_054177405.1 Leptonychotes weddellii
CAGTGATGGTAAGAACAGGCACGGTAACAAATTGAGGTTAAAGTTTATTGAGTACTTGTTTTGTGCTAGACACACTAGCAAGCATTTTACCTATGTTATCTCACATAGCCTTTAACACAGTCCTAACAGGTGGGTGCTGTTACCATGCATGTTTTACAGGGAAGGGAATGAAGTCTGTGAACTTTAGGAACGTATTGTGCGGCCCGGCAGTGGGGTTTTTGCCCTGGAAGGTGGCTGTTAGGATCACCCCGGGACAGCGGTGAGTTCAGCTGTGGACCCCTGTGGAGATGTGGCTCCTGCCTGGGTCCCTCTGGAGGAACCGTAGTGGAAGCTGACAGGGCTGGGGGCAGGGCAGGTGGCAAGTGAAGTTTCTAGCCCCATCCTGAGAATGAGTGCCTCCTTAAATTCTGTGCCCTTGCTACCTGGCTTGCCTTATCCTGGACCTGAACCTGAAGCCCCATTCATCTCCAATGGAAAGCCTGCCTTGATCGCTCTCAGATGCCATTCTGAGACTCTGTGGACCCAAAGGAACCCAGAGGAGCCCATATGGCCAGGCTCTGCGTTCCGGAGAACTGAGAACCCAATTTATGCATCAGCATGTGCCAGTCCTGGGGGGCCTGTCCGGGTGGGACAACTTGAGGGGAGAAGTACTATTCAAGTCAGCTCCCTGCCCTCAAGAGCCAGCAACCTCAGAGGGAGGCCAAGGGCAAATACTCCAGACCAGGGCTGCCCACATAGAAACATAGCAGAAG
>NW_028015231.1:0-11458 GCF_054177405.1 Leptonychotes weddellii
CACCAAGATCAGAGTAATTGATACAGATCTTCCTGAAAGTCAAACCAAAACTGTCCTAGTAGAAAATCACGCTACGCCTGGATTTCAGTGGCTCTTTCCCATAGTCTTTAAGATTGGGGTGGGCGGAGCATGATTATTTATGCAGCTGCATTAGGTTACTTTCATTCATTCTGGACTTGAGCACTTCTTTCCAACAGGATAGTGTGATAGGCACTAAAGATACAAAGAGAAATCGTATTTGGTCTCTGCTTTCAGGGAGCTCCTAGCATAATTGATAGTCAAAGAATATTCAGAAACATTATCTTAGACCAAGGTCAGCAAACTTTTTCTGTCAGATAATAAATGTTTTCAGCACTGCAGGTCATGTGTTCTCTGTTGCGACTGCTCAACTGTGCTCAGTTGTAATACAAAAACAGTCATAGACAGTACTTAAATAGACCGTCATGGCTATGTTCCAATAAAAATTTGTCTACAGAAAAAGGCTGCTGGCCAGATTTGGCCTTTAGTTTGCTAATCACTGCCTCAGACTTATTGGGCAAATTAGGACCTGAGATTAACATCTCTCAAAGCAAAAGGTAAAAAAAGAAAAAAAAAAGCGGCTCCGCTTTTGGTTAGTGTGGTTGCTTGAGTAATCAGAACCTTATTCCTTGATGGTGATTTTTAAAAATTTATTAAAACTCCAAATAAGATCTATGGCATCTCCTGTGAATATGTGAGGAAATAAAGCAGTTACGTTTAATAACAGAATGGCTTTATTCACTTAAAAATATTTTTAATTTAAGATTTGCCATAGTCGTAATTCATTTAATGAGGTACAATTGCCAAACATGAAATGGTGTTGTAGAAATCCACAGGGCAGAGTGGAGAAAGCCATAGAGGGAAATAAGAAAAGTCTCATTGAATGTGCATAGTGGAAATGTGTCCCCATCATGCACAGAGTTCTTAATTTTTCAAATCATCATGGAATATTCTGGAAAAACCACCCTTGCCCCAAAACATCAACAAAGGTTTCCTTTTTCGTTCAAGCTCCAGCCCCTCCCCCGCCCCAGCAACTAGAAATTAATTGAGCAATGGGGCAAATAAAGAAGTCTGGAAAAAATTTGAGGGAAGACCAGAAAGTACACTTAATATTTTTACACTGATGTTCTAATGAAATCCTGGCCTTACAAAAAGAACTTGTTTCTAAGAAGTTGATTTGAGAACTCCATTGAATCACAAAGGCTTTGGGTAGATGATGCCACCAGCTCAGCTAGTATGACAAAGCAACTCATCTCCCAAAGTCCATCGCACTTTTCCTCATTGATATCATTAAACTTCATAGTGTCCTAAAGATTAGGAAGAAAAGTACTCTTTGTTTTACTGTGAAACCAACGTCCAGACAGATTCAGCTTCGGTCAGTAGCACAATCACCGCCATCAGTCACAAAACGACTTCCGTTTCTAGAGGCGACCACAGAAGCAAAACTGAGGAAGTAGACTTCGCTTCCACATCACTGATGCCCCTGCTCTCCCCTGACACATAATTCCCTTTATATTTAAATCCCCATCCAACTATCCCAAAGATGTCAGCTGATAAATATTAATATACCTTTTACTCCCAATTAGGTATTTATCTACATTTTCAAAAAGGACTCTTTTAAAGTCCAAAGCATCATTACAGCTCTAGCACTGATTCCTAACGGCAAAACCCCAAGCATCACCAGTAATAAAATAACTTTATTAAGCAAGGGAAACAGGTTCTTCTCAAATGAATGCTGACTAGTTTCCTGAGCACTTACGAAACGGTCTTCATGGATTAAGACTGTAGTGGGGAACCAGCTGTCCATTCACCATATCAAACATGTTTCTCACAATTTAAACACAAAATGTTATGTCATTTTAAGCTATCCAGTGGGTCTAGTTAACTAAATTTCTTTCTAAGTGTGTTTACAAAAAGCCTCAACTCTCAAGATTGTGAAATAAAACAAGAAACACACATCTCTTGGTCGCCCACTCTCTACTTATTGTATGGTGCCAGAGGCTGGGAACGCTAAGAAATATAAGACATGAGTCCTGTCCTGAAGTAGTCTGCATGGTCAAAACAAAAATAAATAGTAAAGCAAATCATCATTTGATAGGTATAAATCCCTACAAAACTGCAATTATACACACACCAAACTACCCAGGTTTCTTTTTACTGGTTTCCCACTGCATTTAGAATAAAGACACAACTTCTCAACAGGGCTGATGAAAACTCTTAACCTCTAGGTGACAGTCTTTTCTCGGGCCGTGGGTCCACTTGCTCTCTCCGCTCCACATACCATCCATCCTTCAGTCCCTTGTTCTTGCCATACTCTCTCCCACCCCAGGGCCTTTGAACAGGCTTTTATCTTGAGCCTGGAAGGTTCTTCACTCCCCTTTCTCCCTAGATAATTCCTTTTCATTATCAGCACTTAGATCAGTTTTCACCCCCCACCCCCCCATTATGTTCTTTCATTGCCCCCATATGCCTACCCTTGGTATTTTTCATTGTAGCAAATCGTCTATTCATTTCGTAATTACTGTATTAATAGATTTCTCTCACTTCAAAGCTCCATGAAGGCAAGGATGATGTATATTTTTAGCTTATCACTGAATCACTTATGCTTAGCATTATTAATAGGGGTCCAACAGATATTTGTCTGAATAAATGGATAAACAAATAAATGAACATCTGGACTTACATAAATAAACTAATCCATATCTTTTTTATTTGATAATAATCATTTAATATATAATTATTAAAGTCTAAAGTTCACTCAGCAAATACTTATAAAATTCCTACCATGTACCTGGCACTCTGCTAGACACTGGAATATAAATATGAAGACACTGTCCCTCTCCAAGCTGCCTACTGAGAGAGACAGACAAGTAAACAGATCATTACAACCTAACGTATGTTACAGGTAAGAGAAATCCAACATGTCATGAGAACACAGAGACAAGAATTAACTCTGCCTAGGGAAGCTGAGGAAGACTCCTAAGGAAGTGACGTCTGAGCACTTGAAGAAGAAACAGAAAGAGGTGCGACGGCACACTAGTGAGAGAAGGCATTCTATGCAGAAAATGGAACATGAGGGGCGCCTGGGTGGCTCAGCTGGTTATGCATCCAACTCTTGATTTGGGCTCAGAGTTGTGAGATCAAGCCCTGGGGTGAGCTCTGCACTGGGCGTGGAGCCTGCTTGAGATTTTCTCTCTCCCTCTCCCTCTGCCCCTCACCCCCACCCCCCAAAAAGAAAATGGAACATGAAAAAGGTCAAAAGATTTGAAGAGGTTGAGATAGGCACGGAAAGGCAAGTCATTTGGTACCACTGTGACTGCAATGTATGGAATGGGAATGACTTGAACTCAGGTGGAGACTCCAGGCTGAGGTCCCGTGACGAGCATGAGAATCCGAGCTAAGAACAACCTGCCCAAGTGGGACTGTATGGCAGTTGGTGGCAGGTACAGAATAGAGGTTGGAAAAGGACTAAGAAAGAGAAAGATACCTCCATGGGAACAACGGGGGATGTTTGGGAATCAGGGACCCCCTGGACTGGAATTGCCTTTTCAAAATCACACTTCCTAGGGCAGTGTTTCCCACACTACCCTAATGATAACAGTCATCACATAGCTATTAAAATACGTATTCTAAAGACCTATCCCAACCCCTCTGAATCAGTATCCCCAAGGAGAAGACTGGAAATCTGAATATTGAGCCAACACCTCAGGTCAATCTTATTATCGGGGAAGCTTGAGAAACTTCTATTCCACCTTCAAGTAAGGCTCACGACCCTTTCCCTAGCACTGTCCATTGGCCTATCAGGGGTGTGGCTGTCCAAGAAAATATCAACGCCAATTAACAACATAATGACCCTTATTTCCAATTTAACAATAAAATACGACTGCGTTGGCACAGGGAAAATACAAGTATAGTCACTATCTTATTAGGAGAATCGCACAGTCTCCTGAAGAAAAAGTTCAACTAATTATGCACAAAAGATAGAGAAACTAGACTCTGTGCAGAAGGAAGAAAGCCCATGAACTTCTCCCATTAGTGCAGTGGCTGTGGGTGATGTCTTGGGTCTCCAAATTCATTTGCTTCTCCCCAAGTGACCAACAAATCACCAGTTGAGGCCTGAAGAGTTGTGCAACCAATTGCAGAACAACTGAAGTTCTTTCAACATTTAGTTGTTCAGCTTTTCACCAACAGAGGATGGAGAAAAGATACTTACTACATAGCACAGCCTTGTCTGAGTTTATCACACCCCTATAGCAGAAAACAAAATAAAAACACAACGCTTTCTATGCTATTGAGGTATCAGTGTTGAGAACTGATGGCGGCCATACTGTAATCATTTGGATGCCAGCCCTTCATTTAGCCCCACACTTCCTGTGGCGAGCTGGGTCACTGCTTGACTATGACTGCAGATGTAAATGGACATTTGGGGGCTGCATGAAGCATTTCTTTTTTTTTTTTTTTAATTTAAATTTTAGTTAGTGAACATACAGTGCAATATTGTTTTCTGGAGTAAAATTCAGTTATTCATCACTTACATACAACACCCATAAAGCTCATCACAACAAGTGCCCTCCTTAATCCCCATCCCCCATCTGGCCCTTCCCCCACCACCTCCCTCCATCAACCCTCAGTTTGTTCTCTCTCATTAAGAGTCTCATGGTTTGTTTCCCTCTCTCCTTTTTTTTCTTTTCCCCCTTCCCATATGCATGAACCATTTCTAATGGAGAGCTTTTGCCCTTTTGGGAATCCGGCTGGGTAACTACCTCCAACCCCAGAACTCACTGAAAAGCTAGGCAGTGGAATCTCTGGTTGTTGATACAATTTCCCTGATGGTTTTAGTTAAATAATTTCACAGCTCTATGCCTCAGTTTCGCCACCCACAATTCATTGCAAATGCTTTTTAACCTGTATCACATAATACTATAAAAGTGAAAGATGTTTTTAAGAGTTTGCTTGACAGTATATCAAAATTATTTGTTGTCATCAAGCCATATTAAAATGGCAGCCTTTTGTTCCCGTGGGCAAATATGTATAATCTGCTGTGTTTCTCATTTTTAAATTAGAGTCAGTGATGCTGAATTTACAGTAGGCTCCCCATTTGAGGCAACACAAATTGCAGGGAGGGGAAAGGTATGTTCAAAAGCAGAACCTGAGAGGTGAATACTGCTATGTCTATATGTCATCTTTCTTCCCTAATGACATTTGAAAGTGAGATAGGATGCTCTTAATAAAAGATGACTTGCTTTCCAAAATGTCCCGCTGATTTGGTAAAAGAGGATCTGGAGAAGGAGAGCAATGACAGTTGGGAGGCAAAAAGAGTAATTCCTACAAATTTCTACAAATTCCAGAAATCGCACTGGGTAGGCCAGTGGATTTAAATGAGGATCCCAGGAAAAACTGAGCATTGCTGCGTAAATGGCCATCTCTAATTTTATGGATCTAATATCCAGTCACAAAATGATCCATGGGGTTTTCCAACATTTCTTGCCCTTTAGTCCACAGTGGAATTTCTCCAAGTATGTTTTCAATGGACGATGATTATGAATTATATGGAAAAAATAAAATAGGAGGGTCATGTTCAGAACCCATGTATATATGGACACTTGATTCATGGCAAAAATGAAACTACAGGGAGTGGGGAAAAAATGGTCATCATAATAAATGGTGCTAGAACAACTGGGCATCCATAAGGGAGAAAATGATATTGCATCTATGACATTAGAGTAAAACAAACAAACAAAAAATCACACTGCATATCTGACATCTCATATATAGAGCAGTGCTTCTCAAAGTTGGTTTATGGACCACTTGCATTCAGGTCACTGTGTGATAATTAAATATACAGGTTCTCCTCATTACCATAGACCTGCTGATTCCCTAGGAATGAGACCTAAGAATCTGCATTTTTATCAAACTCCCCTAGATCACTTTTAGCACACTAAAGCTTGAGTTTCACCAGCAGAGTGTTTGGCAGTTATAGAAACAACCATCTGAATCCAGGGTCTGCCACTTATGGGCAAATTAATGAATCTGTCTAAAAGCAGTTTTCTTATCAGTAAAGCGGTGATAACACTAACCTCATAGATAGGTTGCGAGGATTAAGTGAGATACTGGATTTACAGTGCTTAGCACAGTCTTAGCTCATAGTAAACACTCAGTAAATGTTAGTTACTTTCCCCATCCAGTAAACCTACCAGAAATGAAGAGTTTTCAGTCACTAACAAAAATCTTCAACTATAAAATTATAGTTTGGTGCTGGTAAAATGGAATATAAAGCACATACCTTTATCACGTGTATTAACAGGTAAGTGGTGAGTATTTGGTCTTGAGAACTTATTTGGAGGTACTACTTGGAGAACATAGCTATTCATTCAGATACCCCCACCTAAGAAGTCATGGTCCCATCCAAAGATGCAACTTTAGAATTTGTGCATATGATGCAGTGACAAACATCTACCCAGTGACCCTGATGAGCTAAGTCACCTTGGTCATCAATTCAATGATAGATTAATTTATTTGGCAAAGGTTTACCGGAAGATTATGATGTCCCAGGCCCTGTAGCAGATGCTGAGCATTAAGAAGAAAATGATACAGTCCTTGCCCTCCAGTAGCATCTAGTTTATGAATATTCCAGCATGTCATCTTTATCCTTGCATTTATTAAACAGTACTTCTCAACCAATTTTTGTTGTTGTTGTTGTTATCAAACAGCGAGAAGATTGGAAAAGCCTAGTTTTATGGGCAGGGTACTTATGGCTGAATCAGGGATAAAAGAAAGCTATTAAACAATAAATGCACCTAGCTCCCTCTCCTTCTCCTGTCCCCCAGAGCAAACGCTTGTCTTTGGAACTTTGAAAACATGGCCAGATTTTCTTCCAGCATCCAGCACTACTGATGAGAAATGTGCCACAACGGAGGAACGAAGGGACCTACCCTGGGGCAGGAAAAGCTACCTTAGCACCCTCTCGGGCTGGTACATCCCCCTGCTTGCTCTTCAGCACCAAGGGACTCATGGTCAATGCGGGGAAGAAAGAGCCGCTTCAGGAAAGAAAAGGCAAAGAAAGCAGGAGTCTGGGTTCCACTGTGCCCAGACAGTCCTAACCGGGGACACCTGAGATTCAGACAAGACATTCTGCAGAGACAGTGCATACCAGTTTCTTAGGGCTGCCGTAACAAAGCTCAACACACTGGGTGCCTTACACAACAGAAATTTATTCTTTTACCATTCTGTAGGCTAAGAAAGTCAACAGCAAGGTATCAGCAGGGCCATGCTCCCTCCAAATGGTCTAGGGAAGAATCTGTTCCCCACCTCTCCCCTAGCTTCCTGGTGTTCCTTGGCTTGTAGCTATGTCACTCCAATCTCTGCCTCCATCTTCCCCTTCGCCTTCTTCCCTCCGTGTCCTCTCTTCTTATAAGGACACCAGTCCTTGGGTGAAAGGCTCACCCGAATCTAGGATGTTCCTCTAAATTTAACTAATTATATCTCCAAAGACCCTATTTCTCAATAATCACATTCTGAGGTGGAGATGGACTTAGGGGAGGTGACCGTTCAACCCAGCCCAGTCTCAGTAGAGCGTGGTTTTAGGAGGGGACGGTGACGAGGCAGGGATGGGAGCAAAGGTGGACAGAAATGGCTGCTCACTTAGCATCCGGCGGCACTGAAGTAGTCAGGGCTGCCTTCCACATATTCCTACCTCCACCAGCAGGGCTCCCATAGCCACAGGAACAACAGGCACAGGCCCAAGTTACTTTAGGGGCCCACGAAAATGTTTCAAACTCTTAAAATCTACAAACATAAACAAATACAATCCAACCGGATTACCAGTATATTTATATGGATGCAATCCATAAAATACAGCTTTTAATATTCTAGGCAAAAATGCCTAGGGCACACAAAAATCACAGTGCAGCCCTATTCACTAACATGCCTGCTCACACTTTCCACCTGAAATTTCCTTCCTCTCTGCCACCACGTTGTCTTACCCTTCAGGACTCAATTTATCAGTCAGTGCCTCAGGGAACATTCCTCGACAACCACCCCCTCTCCCGTCCCTTCCATCCCCCTGGCGCATCCCCGCACCTAGCTTGTTTACCTGCTCCTCATGCACATAGCTCTATCATTCCACAACCACACTGTCCGATCACCCATCGCATGGCATCACTCAGAGACTAAGTACCACCTATCACTGTGCAGCAGACGCTACTCCTCCTCCATGCAGGCCCCTTTGTCCTCAGAGTGCACTCATCCCCCAGATGTCACGGGCATCAACTACTAAGGTTTACACCTCAAGTCACCCAGAGGAAATGTCCTTGCCTGACGGAAGTGTCCGGGGATGCTTGGGAGTTTACATTAGCCTCCACTCACACTCGGCCCCAGGGTGGTCCACAGCCCATCGGCGACTGACAGCAGGGATGTAACAGCCCTGCTTCTTCCCCTGCTTCTTTCCCTCTCACCTTCCCAGCATTCCCTCAGTTTATCACTTACGTAAGAATTCCCACCTCAATCTCTGCTTCTAGGGAGCATGACCTAAGAGGCTTTGTATCTCTCCGACTGGCAGTAAGTACTACGTGGCAAAAATTCTCTAATAAACAAACACACTGAATGAATGAATGAATGAATATATGAATGAAGTGTTAGAGACACATGGAAGCAAGTATCAAAGACTTACCCAGGCCTCTACGAGGGCTGAACTGCTAATAAAAGAACTTCCGTCCTCGATAAACTAAAAACCTGAACAGGAAGAAAGGCCAGGGTGTAGGTTCCAGAACAGCAGTACAAGAAGGGTTCCTGACAAAAACTGGAGAAGGGTCTAACAATGAGACCTGAGGAACAGCATCTACTGTTTGCCGGCACATCACTCACACACACCAACAGACTAATGATAGTAAGCCATCAAAACGGAACCAGGTTTCTTTAGATTCTCTAAGACTGCATCGGCCCCAGAGCTGGGCATGAGATGAGTTTATGAGCACGGACTACGAGGTTGGTGCAGATGAATTTTTGTGAACAATGAGTTGATGATAAACGGGTTGCCTTTGAAGACCTGAGACCTCATGACAGTGCCCTGGTGAGCCTAAAAGTGTGATCCTCTGGAGCCAGCATTCAACAAGCTGGAAAGATGAGAGAGGGTTTCATGGTGGGATTTCTATCATAGATGCGGTTCTTTGTAATTGAAGTAGCTCCTCTCAACCTTTGCAACAGTTCTGGAGCTGAGCAGATGGCAGGGGAGGGCTTGACTAAGTGGTGAAGTTTCAGCTGCAAAAGGCAATTCCTAGAATGACAATTCAGAAAGTCATTTCCCCCAACACTTATCACATTGGCAGAGGGTTCGTGAATCTTTTTAGGAAAATGAGAAGGAAGCAGTGCATCAGAATAAGGCGTCCTGTGTTTGGTTAGGTTCTGCGGAAGCAAACACGACTGAATCCAATTCTTCCCTTGTGTTTGCTATTCCCAAGGAAAGGGGCCAGACTTGTCTGTAAATTAAATAATGCCGAAAACGCTAAAGCCTAGGGTCTGCGGTATAACAAACCTCCAGCACACGAAGCAAGTGCTAAATGCATTCTGGAACCGGTGTACCATAGTTTCAGCTGAGCTGCTCCAACCCTACCTGGCATTACAGACCCATGTAGCTTCTAGTTCTATCTTACAAAGAAACGGCAAGGTTGTAGAAAGAGCATAATCTGGACTCAAAGCCTGTCTCTGATACTAAATAACTCTATGATCTTGAACAAATTACTTTTCCTTTCTGAGCCTGTTTCCACAAATGTAAAATGGGGGGGGGGGGACCAATAGCTATCTCAAAGGATTATTGTAAGAATTCAGTGTGATGATGTATATGAAGGTCACTAGCAGTCAGTATGACCTTAAAGTGTTACCAGTTGTGTTTTTGTTTGCTTGTTTTTCTGTTTATTTCTATTCTGCCTAGCTTGGCACAAGGTTATGTCAAAGTAACTGTTGTCCTTTCAAATTCTTTCAGTTCTGGCTCATCTATAATTTTTCCCTTATCTTTAAGCAACTTTAATATTAAGATATTTAATAAAAAATTTTGTTTTCCTTAAAGTTTCATAGCTCTTACTCTGTGTGAATAAGGCAGTACGGTTCGGCTTTGGGGGTTTTAGTTTTGATCCTTTACAACGTGCACATAACAGAAACTGTAAATTTATTTGATATTCAGAAGCTATAAATGTATTGTCTTTAATGAGGACTGTTTTAATCCAGGTTAATTTACTCAAATGCCACAGAAGTGTTATTGGTGGAGATTATTTCTATGGCAAATAACAGAAAAGCTATTTAACTGGTTTACACAATGAAGAGAATTTACTGGCTCCTATAACTGAAAAGTCTATAGGACTTTTCATGGTTTGGTCCAGGCTCTGGCTCAGTTTTTCCGCAGTTTCTCTTTCGGTTCTGTCCGCCTTCAGACATTGGCTTTGTTCTGGGGCTTGCCTCCTAAAATGGCGGCCAGCAGCACGGATAGTGATTCTGCCTTCACATCCAAGGGCAGAGCAAAGGCCGAGGTCAGTTTTTAGAACCATCACACCAGAGTCCCAAGCTTCACTCTGATTGGACTACCCCGATAACAATCTTGGTGCTAGCGTAATGCTATGCACTGATTGGCTTAAAGTCCTATCAATCACTATGGCAAGGAAATGGGACTACTCTGAGGGGCCTAGACCAAGCAGGACCCTCCTCTGTATCTGAAGATAAGATTCATCCCTGCTAAACTTCATGGTTGTCACTCAAGGAAGATGAAATGGATATTAGAGGAGCAAGATCAAATGTGTGCTACAATTAAAAAATAATTTCTAGCAATTTAGTGCAGTGTTCCTCAGTGCCTACTTTTGGGGGGAAGTTATCACTAATTTCACCACGCTGAACTCTTTCCAAATAAGATATCATACTTTAGCATCCAAGGCAATGTTAGAGTCTACTGTTATAAGGCAAGTCATCAGCGAGACTTTCAGGACATCTGGGTTAGGGATCTCATTTCTTGGTTTTTCTCTCTCCACTCTTCCTTATCTTTCTCTCCCCTTATTTTCTCACTGAATTTTTCTTTTCCTCACTTTCTTCCTTCCATCTGTATTCCTCTTCTTCTTAATATGCCTTTTAATATATGCTCACATAACGGGATGCGAGATTAGACATTTCCTGATGTCTCACGATTTTAGCTAAAGCTGCAAGGCTGTTGAAACAGATGACAGTGTCCTCCTAGGGAGGCACCAGACACATCCTCTCAGGAATTATTAAAAGGGGGCCACGCTCATCCATTGTTCACCTCCCCGGCAGCCTATGAAAGGGAAAACTAGAAATGCATTAGAAAGAAAGTTCCTTGATGTACTGTATGGTGACTAACAAAACATAATAAAATAAAAAAGAAAGAAAGAAAGTTCGTTCCTCAAAAGCAAATTTATATGCACAGGTGAGAGGGATGCCGACGCCC
>NW_028015232.1:0-752 GCF_054177405.1 Leptonychotes weddellii
ATGACTGGATTGGATAAAGTTATAAATAATTTCCCAATAAAGCAGAATAGGTATGTAACTTCAGTTACCTTTAGGTTCTGACTTAGTGAAGATAATAAAATAAAACTGAAATATCAATTGTTGTGACATTTCTCATATTTTCTAATACTTTAGAAAGTTGGTCATATCTGAATTCCAAATTACATAATGGAATGAAAAAGTATTTTCTTGTAATTATTCCAGCTGTATTCTAGGAATATAACGTATGCTCTCATTAAATACATTTTAATTAGATGACCCTTTTAAAAACATTTAATATTTTACAATTAGTTGAACCAGCTGATACTTTCATGGGCTTCCTCAGATCATCTTGTTCTCAGGTTAATAGTGTTAAATAAATATGAATTAAAATATGTCCCTTTTTACTTCAGAACTCCATTTCACTTTGCTGATATGGACTTTCAGTGTTACCAGTGCTTGATAAAGACAGGATATTTTCGTAGCCCAATTTAAAAGATTCCTTTATCCTCAACTTTTTGAGGAACCTCCATACTGTTTTCCAGAGTGGCTGCACCAGCTTGCATTCCCACCAACAGTGTAGGAGGGTTCCCCTTTCTCTGCATCCCCGCCAACATCTGTCATTTCCTGACTTGTTCATTTTAGCCATTCTGATTGGTGTGAGGTGGTATCTCCTTGAGGTTTTGATTTGGATTTCCCTGATGCCGAGTGATATTGAGCACTTTTTCATGTGCCTGTTGGCCATTTGGATGTCT
>NW_028015233.1:0-752 GCF_054177405.1 Leptonychotes weddellii
TCTTGCTTCACATTCATATAAGAGAATGTATGACCTGAGCTTTTCACCACACTTTGCTAGTGGCCCAGGCAAGTGGCTCATCATGGGGTAAACCTACTCTGTGCACTATTACAGCTGTGAATCCTTCAATGCTCTTACCAGTTGAATCTCAGCTTCCAAGACCCTTCAGATCTTAGAGAAAAGCACCAGCTACCAGGCAACTTAGAATCCCAATAGGAATTTAGTTTTAGTTCTTCTCAGTGATGCTGAGTCAAGGAAAGGGAGAAAAATTGGAAATGCTAGTTTGGAGGGTTGTGGCCAGATACTGAAGGAAATGGAATGGGATGATTTACAAATTTGGTAGATGGATAATTTGGTCAAAGTAGCAGAATCCAGTCCAGTTCATACATAAGTACCAAAACTGGTTTTTGCACAGATGGGAAGGAAGTTATTTAAATCTTTCCAGATAAGTCAGAGTTTGCATACCCATCAGTGACCTGCAATTTATAAAAGGTACAAAGTAGTTCAAGGATAACAAATATGTCTACAATCTGAAAAACTGGAAGGATGTGCTATAGTTTCTCCTGAAACAAAAAATGTCTTTCTACAGTCACCTCTCTTTTGATCAAAGATTCTCAAAAATTATTCTTTTTTTTAAAGATTTCATTTATTTATTTGACAGAGAGAGACACAGTGAGAGAAAGAACACAAGCAAGGGGAGTGAGAGAGGGAGAAGCAGGCTTCCCGCTGAGCAGGGAGCCTGATGCGGGGCT
>NW_028015234.1:0-752 GCF_054177405.1 Leptonychotes weddellii
CCGCCACCCCAGAGAGATGAGACCCCCAGGGATATGCCTTGAGGCCCCTCCCCCCAGAAGCTGCTGCACCTGCTGGGGCCCTCAGGGCTGGTGGCCCAGGCTAGGAGCTAGGGCAGGGCTCTGGGCTCTGTAGGGAGGTCGGGAGCCCTGGGTTTCAGGGGTGGGTGTTCCCTGTCCGTTCTTACCCATACGGCCCTGCACCCCTGGAGTCCCGGCTCTGTCTTGTGATCCCACCCTCTGGGCCTGGAGGACGACATGGGGGCACATTGTGGAGGACAGTCCCAGCTCCATCCCAATGTCTCACTAGGCCCCTTGTCTCCTACCAGTTGAGCCCCAGAAAGTGCCACAGCCTCTCCCCCAGGAGGGCCAGGAGCAGGACTCAGGGGCCCATGCCGAGGGCCAGGGACGCATCGTGCCCATCCGGTAACCTCCCTGGCATGCTGGGTGGGGGCAGTTCATGAGAGGGACATCCCAGGGGCAGAGCACGGAGGAGAGGCCGCCCTCAGGGTGAGGGGTGTTGGTGGAGCCCTCTCATTGCCCAGGGCTGGGTCCCCTCTCTGTACATCCCCTCCCAAAACATCTGCTGCCGTCCAGGGAGGGGGAGGCACGCACCCCCATCTTATGGTGAGGCTTGGCCGCCCGCACTCCAGAAGTGTAGGAGACGGGCAGACGGCTCATCCAGCTCCATGACCACAGGATGGAGGGCACAGCCTGGCCGGGGGCAGGCACAGTGGAGCTGTGGGACGTCCACA
>NW_028015235.1:0-752 GCF_054177405.1 Leptonychotes weddellii
GACCCTTCTTGTATATGCTTTTTTTTTAAGTGACTTTAACTCAAAATAATATGCCAAGGGTGGCATATTTGGGAGTGGCATGCTCTGACCCCATATTCTACCTAGAAGAGGGACATCCTATGAAATTGGTTAGGGGTGCATATTTGCTTTCTTTGGTCGGTTGGTCCTAAATTGGAAGCAGGGAAAAATATTAGGAAAGTGTCAATTGTTAATCAAGTCCTGGCTATCATGGGACAATTATTAAGTTTTTGTTTGGCTTTCTGGATTGTTTCTAGAGATAGCAGTATGACTTCCTACAAGTTTGACTTCTAGGCTGCTTTTCCTGGCTGGTTACTGTAGAATAATAGGTTGATTTCCTGGGATGGTTACTGCAGATTGTAGGTCAGAGTCCTATTTATATATATATGGTCTGGCCATTGTCCATTTGTATATTCAGTCTCAGCAGGTAGAGGAAAGGGTTTGTTCAGGGCCTTATTACTAGAAGAAACAGGTCATGTTGGAAAAATTGGAAGGAGGTCAATATGGCTGATGCATAGAAAATAGGGAGTGAATGGTGCTAGACAGGGTTGTGAGATATGTAGCTGTACATAGTTATGTATGGGGCACCTTCTTACTGTGTGCTGGGGGCTGTCAATGCCCTCCAACCATAGACTACCAGAACACTCCTGTAGTCACGTGATTATTGAGACTAGGGTATGTCTCAGTAAAAGGATGCTAAGACTAACTTATTTTTTTTTTTTTAAGATTTATTT
>NW_028015236.1:0-752 GCF_054177405.1 Leptonychotes weddellii
AGTACCACATGGCTCTCAAGAGGTTTGAGGCCATGCTCTGCTATGTGTCAGAAGAGAAAGATTAAGGGAAGGCTGCTACAAGTAAGGGGGCCCTTGCAGGGATGTGTGAAGGACAGGGACACAGTCAGATGCCACATGGAAGCACAACTCTCTCCTCCCCTCGCTTGCTCCCTCATTCTCTCTCCCTTCCCTGCTGCCCTGCGAGTCCCTAGCTCCTATGGCCCAAGCAAATGTTCCAACAGACAGACCAACAGGGGTCTGACAGGAAGCCAATGACCCACGACCCACCTTGTCTGCAATTTTGACAAAGAGGCTGAATCCCTCTGAGGACTTGAGGAGCAGCCGGGCTGCGATGTTCTGGCAGAAGTCTTTGGCCTTAGTGCTGGACTCCACCTCAAAGGCCTGGGGAGTGTCGGGATCAGGGGTGGTTACTTGGCTCTAGCAAGGCCTCTGCTGGGCTTCTTGCATCCCTCTGTCTGTGCCTGCAACTAAATTGAGCCCCCTCCCATTCCCTCCCCTCCCCTCCCCTCTGCTCCCATTGAGGGCACCCTCTAAGGGAGGGGTTTCCCCATGGGTCTAGAGCTGGGCATGGCATTTAAGAAAAGGAAAAAGTCAACTTCTGTCTGGGTTTTCCCAGATCGTGTCCTCCCCAGCCTCCAGGCGGACTTGGCCTCTGCTTCCAGGGTTCTGGGCCTGGCTACACAAAGCATGGTGGATGAGAGGCCCAGGGAGCACAGCTGGGCAGGGTGATT
>NW_028015237.1:0-752 GCF_054177405.1 Leptonychotes weddellii
TAACGCAAACAATCCAACAAGAAGATACAGCAAATGCAAATATTTATGCACCCAACATGGGAGCACCCAAATACATAAAAGAACTGATAATAATACAATAAGAGTAGCGGACTTTAAAACCCCACTTACATTAATGGGTAAATCATCTAAACAGAAAATCAACAAGAAAACAGTGGGTTTGAATGACACACTGGACCAGATGTATTGAACAGATATATTCAGAACATTCCATCCTAAAACAGTGGAATACACATCCTTTCAAGTGTACATGGTACATTCTCCAGAATGGATCACATGTGAGGCCAAAAAACAAGTCTACACAAATTCAAAAAGATCGAATTCATACCATCCATCCTTTCTGACCACATGCTATAAAATTAGAAATCAACCACAAGAAAAAATCTGGAAAGAATACAAACACATGGAGGTTAAATAACATGCTACTAAACACTGAATAGGTAAACTGAGAAATCAAAGATTAAATGAAAAAATAAAGGGAGACAAATGAAAATGAAAACACAATGGTCTAAAATCTTTGGGATGCAGCAAGATCAGTTTTAAGAGGGAAGTTTATAGCAATACAGGCCTACCTGAAGAAGAAAGAAAAATCTCAAATAACAGCCTAACCTTATACCTAAAGTAGCTAGAAAAAGAACAACAAACAAAACCCCAAAACAGCAGAAAGAAGGAAATAAAGATTAGAGTAGAAATAAATGATATAGAAACTATAATAATAATAATAATAATAATAA
>NW_028015238.1:0-752 GCF_054177405.1 Leptonychotes weddellii
TGTAACAGAAGTTCAGAACTAGACTTGGATGAGTTTAAATTTCAGTTTACCAATTACATACCAGGAGCAATCACCAAACCTCAGATTTTTCATTGAAAAGTAGAATAATAATAGCTCCCCAAAAGGGTTCTTGTGTGGATAAAGGAGATGGTAAGTGCTTAGTAAATAGTTGGTACTCAGTAAATGGTAGTCATGATAAGTCCCCTTTTTAAAATGAGGAAGAAGGAGAATTAAAATAGGGGACTTGCCTTTTTAAGGAAGTATGTCCTGAATCACCTGGCATCCAATTTGGTTAAGCAAAAGAAAAGAGAGAAAGAGATAAAAAGCAGTTCTTTAAGGATATGAATTGTTTTTACTTTATTTCCTTAAAAAATAAGGACAAGGAACTATGTTAATACATAGTCAGAGTCTGTCAGGAGGTTTCAGTCAAGCTGCCTGTCATCTTGAGTGGCAGTCATCTCAAGGCTCATCTACAGATGAAGGATCAACTTCTAAGCTCATTTGTATGGGTTTGGGAAGGCCTGGTTTTTTTGTTTTTTTTTGTTTTTTTTTGAATTTTTTTTTATTCTTATGTTAATCCCCATACATTACATCATTAGTTTTAGATGAAGTGTTCCATGATTCATTGTTTGTGCATAACACCCAGTGCTCCATGCAGAATGTGCCCTCCTCAATACCCACCACCAGGCTAACCCATCCTCCCACCCCCCTCCCCTCTAGAACCCTGTTTGTTTTTCAGAGTCCATTGTCTC
>NW_028015239.1:0-752 GCF_054177405.1 Leptonychotes weddellii
AAAGCATATTTTGGAATCTCAGGAGGAGTCTCTCATGTGTTTTGGAACAAGGTGACAACAACTGCACCCTGCCACCACTCCAGAATATCCACTGAGTACCTGCAAGGCAATGCAAGGTAAAACAATCAATGAATTAAGGTTCCCTCCTATTTCCAAGTAGGGGCTTGATGTGGAAGTGGGATACATGCCCAGCTCCTCCCACTGCCTTGTGCCCTTAGATTTCACTGAATTCCTTCTGAAAGGGCTTCAACTTCTGCCTGCAGTTGCTCTCTGTCCAGGGTTCTCAGTCCTGTGCCCAGGTCTAAGCTGGGAAGCATAAATTATATTGTCTTCTCTATGTCTCCCTTCTCTCCACTCAGGGGCATATATGAAAGATTTCCTCAGTTGTTCCCCTGTCTCCATGCCAATAAATCTGCAGCCCTCTAGTTTATCTGACCATCAGAAAGAACCAGACGTTAAATCAAGCTTTAGGATAGATTCTTAGAAATGTAATTACAATGGATGATGGGCATTAAGAGGGCACGTGATATGATGAGCACTGGGTGTTATACACAACTGACAAATTATTGAACACTACCTCTGAAACTAATGATGTACTATATGTTGGCTAATTTAATTTTTTTAATTTTATTTTGTTATGTTAGTCACCATACATCATTAGTTTCTGAGGTAGTGATCCACGATCCATTGTTTTCATATAACACCCAGTGCTCCATGCAGTACGTGCCCTCCTTAAAACCCATCACCGGGCT
>NW_028015240.1:0-751 GCF_054177405.1 Leptonychotes weddellii
AAAAAAAAGAGATGCATCTGCAATTCAATTTTAGCTTATCTATTAACTTACCAAAATATACAATACATTCACAATGAATTTGATTTTATGCTAATAAAAATAATAATACAGAAAACAAATTTACTCTTAAAGCTGTTAAGGTCACTGGAATTTTAAAAAAATATATGAAATTCAATGTTTATACTTTTTTATTTCAGAGAAGTATGACAAGGTAGACCAAAAATAGCCATGTTACAATAGAATTTATTTTTGTGGGGTGGGGGAATGAAAATACAAGTTCAGGTACAAAAGAGGAGGATGTAAAATTTCAAATGTTAGAGGAAAATTATTTTTTTAAATGGATGAGAGTCCGTTTAAATAATAATAATATTTTTTAAACAAATGATAGTCCATTTAAATAAATAATAATAAATAATAATAATTAAAATAATAATCACTATGGTACTTAGATTCCACTGGACAGATTTAGGAGAGTGATGGAACACATTTTAAAATATCATAATTTACAATGGACTGGAAATCACATTCTTTACCATTGTTTAAACTTATGATGTAAAATTTTATATGCCAATCTAGAAATGTACGAGGGGGTAGATTATTTTTCAAAGGGGTAGGTTTTCAAATTTTGGAGACCACTTCTCTAGAGCAGGAATTCTTATCATGGGATGTAATGTAGTTGTTACAGACACAGGGTCAGTAGTTAGTCTAGACATTGGGCAAGTGACTTAAATTCAGCTCAGTCTACTTGTCT
>NW_028015241.1:0-751 GCF_054177405.1 Leptonychotes weddellii
ATTTGGGCTGTTTCCACAGTTTGGCTATTGTGGATATTGCTGCTATAAAAATTGGTGTCCAGGTGCCCCTTCTGATCACTACATTTGCATCTTTGGGGTAAAGACCTTGTAGTACAATTACTGGGTCATCAGGTAGCTCTATATTTATCTTCTTGAGGAACTTCCATACTGTTTTCCAGAGGTAGAGCCTCCATTTTTATTGCATCTCATTAATAGTCTTTTGATTTCGATTTGTTAAGCTTTTAGTTCTTTTATTTCTCCAGAAAGGCATTCTGTAGTGTCTTCTGTGCTTTTTCAAGCCCAGCTAGCATCTTTATAATTGTTATTCCAAGCTCTAATTCCAACATCCTACTTTTATCCATACTGATTAGGTCCCTGTCAGTCAGTACTGTCTCTTGTTCTCTTATTTGAGGTGAGTTTTTCCATGTAGTCATTCTGTCTAGAGAAGAATAGATGAATGGAGAACAAAATACTAAAATAACAACAACGACCCCAGAGAAATCTACTCTTAACAAATCAGAGGAGACCTGAAACCAAAAAAAAATAAATAAATAAGAATTAAAGGTGAAAGAGAATATAATCAGACAGGTGATGAGAACAGAGCAGTACAGTAGATTCTGGGTGTATTTTGGTCTGTTTGTTAGAAGAAACTACATCCCAAAATTGTAAAGAAGGAAAAACTTCTGTATATGCAAAAATAAAATTAAATACAATGAAAGTACAGAATGTAATTATAAAAATGAACATTAAA
>NW_028015242.1:0-11457 GCF_054177405.1 Leptonychotes weddellii
CTAATAAGTAAATAAATAAAATCTTTAAAAAAAAAAAAAGAATGTTGATTGCATCTTTTAAAAATAGTATCAAAAAACTGTATCAAGTATTCACCAACAGGGGATGAGTTAAGTAGAGCTCATTCATATCAGCTGCCCACTCTGGGGCAGTTTTCCTGACTATTTTACATGTCTGTCATTCTCCATATTCAGTGTTCTTTGCATCCTTTCCCCATCCTGTGAAAATCTAGTTACTTCTATTGTCTTCAAAAGACATTACTACACTTATGGAGATATGTCAGGAAAACAATAATTAAGGCCATTTTTTTTTTAAGATTTTATTTATTTGAGAGAGAGAGTGTGCGCTGTGAGCGGGGGGAGGGGATGGTGAAGGGGCAGAGGGAGCGCCTGTGAAAGAATTTCAAACAGACTCCCTGCTGAGTGCAGAGCCCAAGGCGGGGCTCCAGGACACGGGTGAGGGTGGGGGGCAGGGGGGCTCTCATGACCTGAGCTGAAACCAATAGTCGGAAGCTTAACCAACTGAGCCACCCAGGCGCCCCTTTCATTTACTTTTTATCGTATTATTTTTTCAATTTGTGGGTACTGGTCAGTAAAATTATTTAAGTCACAGATAAATATGGTAAAAAAAAATAATCTTACCTGTGCTCATTTTTTTTCAGTGTCTTTTGAGAGCTGACGCTTGTTCTAGAATAAGTTTGATTTCGGGCCATGAAAACATCCACAACTCAGTACTTTAGACACTCTGAAAATATTTGTAAGCCTACTGTTTTTCTTAGAATTTAGTTAGAATTGGATCTACTTAGTAGACCATTGTTTTGATATTAAAGACATTTCATAAATGTAACTTGTAAGTAGATACGTAATAGCTATAAAAGATTCATTAACTTGTTTTATTATGCCAGACATATTTTACCTTGCTGCTTCTTCCTCCTTTTTTTTCTTTTGCAGTTCATCTAATAATCTTTCTAAAATCTTAGAGTCAACTTCAGTCTTATTCTCTAAATACAGTCTATTAAGTAAATATTTCCCTGAAATACAGATAAAGAGAATAACATTAATTTTGAAGCTCTATAAAATATAATGAGAAACAGTTTGGAAATTAACGACAAAAAATTGTTCCTGCCTATATCCAAATATATTTCCCTTTAAGCATTTATCTAAATAGAGTCCAGGTTCTTTAAAATATCGAGACTGTCTGAAATCCTTTCTAAGAGGTATATATCGGCACAGTAGAAATAACTAAAACATGAAAAGAGGTGGTGTATCATATTTTCCCCCTGGAAACTCTCTTTTCAAATATATTTCCTTACAAGGCAAGATGACAGAATATTCTTGGCTCCTATGTCAAAGATTATTTGACCATATATGTATGGGTATATTTCTGGGCTCTCTAGTCTGTTCTGTTGGCCTAGGTGTCTGTTTTTATGCCAGTACCATACTGTTTTGATTATTATAGCTTTTTTCAAAGTGACAGAATAATTAAAATTTAGTTCTGCTATCTTTATGTCTTTAATATTTCCCATTTGAGGTGTTAAGGACTAATATATAGTCTTTACTCTCAGCCTTATATATTTTTCATTTAGAAGTTAGAGTGCTGATTGAGAATGGGGTGTTAAATTCTCAGCTCCAAAGAATAATTGTAAGGGCCTGATGGAACGTCCAATGATCCAGCACACCATTCCTGCCCATCTACTTGGTGAGTGGATGCCTCATTCTGTGTACCTCTAGGTTGTGAAGGGATTGCTGGGGTGATATTTGTAACTAGGGAGAGGGAAGAGTTTTCCATTTTGTATTTTAACTAAACATATTATCAGCAATAAAAACTTCACTTTCAGATTTACATGATAAATATTTACTAACCATTGTTTTCTGTATCTGATAAATAGATTACTAAATCAGGTATAATTCCTTTCTCGACTAAGACTATCCACAGTTCTTTCATAACAGGGCAGTTGTCCAGTATCCATCCTCCATACTTTGGGGCACCAGAAAACCTATTCGTGTTTTCTTCAACCACCTGTGAAAAAGGACAACTGATATTATCATCACAGCCAGAGAAGTCAAGGATACTACTTTGATATATCGTTTTTGCAGACCCTAACCAATTATCTTCTGAATTCTTCTGACTCGAAAGAAAAAAAAAATCACTTAATTTTAAAAGAGACACTTAATTTAAAAATAAATAAATAAAATAAAAATAAAAGAGACAACTTTAAAGCAATAAAGCTATCTAAGTGTTTAAAATTAAGAATGGGAAGCAAAAGCCTTTATTAAATAAATATAACAGTACATTTTTGCTATCTGTTATTCTGTATTACAGAATTCAGATCCCGATTTAGGAGGTCTTGGGCCCAGGAGTGTGCATTTCGAACATGCTCCTAGGTGACAGTGGTCCATGGACCCCTCTTTGAGTAGCAAGGGCCCAGTCCAGCTTGCCTGTTTTCGTGACAACACTCTTCACTTCCCTTTTACTTTTCATTCCTCAGTGTGAGAGCTGAGAAGGTACTGATACGGTTACTAAAAGCAGCAGGAAGGAATTGGAAAGGAAAATAAACCTTGCAGGTGCTTAGGGAGTTCTGCTAAACTTTGTCCCTAACCCCCCTCGGGCAGAGCAGTAGCTACAGCTTCAGTGCAAGTATGGAAATTAGTAATGTGGACCTGTGAATACACCAAGTCTGAGCGGTTCAAGTTTGTGTGTCATCAGGTAATCACAGGATATCTGAAGTCAAAGGGGAAGAGATGTCACAAGAAAGGGTATAATTCACTGGCCTCTGCAGAATTTAAGATTACCTACTTTATGAATTTCCATCTGAATGAAGAGTCCTTTTTAAAAAATTCTTTTTAACTTTTAACTATTTTATTTAAATTCAATTAGTTAACATATAGTGTATCATTAGTTTCAGATTGAAGAGTCTTCTAAAAATTTTTTTTAAGCACTTTGAAATGCTTAACAGAATTAAGGGAAAAAAGAGAAAGCTGTAAAAAAAAATATAAATGAAATAAGTCAGAGAAAGACAAATACTGTATAATCTCACTTATATGTAGAACCTAAAAAAACTGAACTCCTAGAAACAGAGTACAGATTGGTGGTTGCCAGAGGCAGGGGTGGGGCTGGGGAGAATGGGTGAAGGTGGTCAAAAGGTACAAATTTATAGTTATAAATAGGTCCCGGGGGCGTAATATTCAGCATGGTTTGACTACAGTTAACAATATTATATCGTATATTTGGAGGTTGCTAAGAGAGTAGATCTTAGAAATTCTGATCACACATACACAAAACTAAATGTGTGAAGTGATGGGTGTTAACGAAAATTATTGTGGTAAACATTTCACAATATATACATATATCATATCATTATGTTATACACCTTAAACTAATACAGTGTTATATGTCAAATACAACTCAATAAAACTGAAAAAATATAAATGGTTAACGAAAGTCTTACTGTCCAGTTTCAAAGATATGAAAATGAAAGCAACATTGAGATATAATTTATAATTTCTCCATCTCATTCAAATTTTTTTGAAAAAATTAATGCCTTCATAGTATTTTATCAAATGAATAGATCTTAATTTGTTTAATCATTCTCTCACTCTTAAACATTTACATAATTTATAATTTTAATATAACACTGTGATGAACATCTGCATATGCAAATCTACGCCCAAATGTTACATATTTTTTTAGGTTAGATTCCTAGAAGATGTGTTTTTAGGTTCATAAAGGTATGAACATTTTAAAGGTCTTTCACACACATTGCCACATTGTTTCCAAAACATCTGTATCAGTTTTCACTTCTCCTATGTGACCATCTCATTATAGCCTCACTGGTATGGATTGTTATACATTTTTAAAAATCTTTGGCAATTTGATAGGTAAGAATTTATATCTCACTGTTTTAAGTTTCATAATTTTCTCAAAATTTGAACATTAAAATTTTCAATTAACCATTTGCATTTCTTCTTTGATGAAACAATCTGTATCTTTTTCCTGGTTTTACATTAGGATATTCCATTTTCCTTGATTTGTAAGAAATCTTTGTATTAAGGAATTAATAGGTCATATTTATTATAAATATTTTTTGACCTTTGTCCTAAAATTATGATTTTCATGTTTTTTTTCATAGAGAGAATCATTATTTTTTATTTTTTTTAAACATTTTTTTTTTTTTGTTAAAGATTTTATTTATTTATTTGAGAGAGAGAGAATGAGAGACAGAGAGCATGAGAAGGAGGAAGGTCAGAGGGAGAAGCAGACTCCCTGCTGAGCAGGGAGCCCAATGCGGGACTCGATCCCGGGACTCCAGGATCATGACCTGAGCCGAAGGCAGTCGCTTAACCAACTGAGCCACCCAGGCGCCCGAGAGAATCATTATTAAGTAGCCTCTCTATTGAGCTTTTGCTTTAAGTTTTTCCACTGTGTTTGTGCAGGTCCAAATGTGGAAGTTGTCTTTCTGACTTTATCTCAAGTGACTCGGAGGGAAGGGAGAAGTGAAGCATTATGGACACATCCACTGCCTCAGGGAAAGAGATCGCTGACACCAGGTAGGGGGCAAGTGCACAAGGCACTCAGGCCTGGACATTTCACTGCTGAGGGGAGGAAAGTTTCGGGGGGTGAGGACTTGGGTGCCTGAGGATACAGGTTTTAGACGTATCAGCAAAACAGCTTCGGTGTAGGAATCTATTGAGGGAGATACCCCAGTTGAGATCATTGTGGAGAGAAGAGGGAACCTTCCTTAAGATTTCATATCCGAAAGAAGTCCAGAGTGTATGGCCCAGCAGGAGGCGTGGCAGGACTCTGAGCCTTGTGGGGCAAGTGGTAGGGAGGGGGCCCCAGGGAAGCATTTGTGTATGGTCTGTGTCTGGCCTGGCTGGCACCAGAGCCATGGAAGTGGGCTCTCAGATGTCTGACCAGCTGAAAATAAAGTGGCATTCTCTTTGGACATCCTCAGGGGAGGGGTGAGTGGGAGAAAGCAATATTTAGAAAAATGGTATAACATTTTCATGCACTATTCATCCTTCTATCCCTTTGTGATTTTTAACTTAATAAAATTTTTTCCCCTTCATTTAAACATGCTATTTCTGCATTCCCTTATTCTATGCTAATTCATGTTTACTCTTAATTTTACTACTTATGAATATATATATGTATATACATATATATGTGATTATAGATATACACACATACATGTGTTTATCACTTGTATATCCAAGTACTTATCACTGAAAAAACATACCTAGGGAGAGAGCGATTAAGAGAAGAGACTGGGAGAATCAGGGAAAGTACATAACACAGAGAGACGTGGCGGGGGGGTGGGCATAGAAAAATATAATGACCATGTGAAGAACACAGATACAAGGGCAGAAATGGAGATGTTTTTGAGAAAAAACCATGTGATGAGGGAAGCAGAGCAAAAATGACATATCACACGGGGAAGGCTGCAGTGACTAGAGAAATAGGCTGTGGTTACGATGCGCAGCTGGATAGGTCATGGGCTAGAAAACGTACAGTGGCAGGTTAGACACAAAAGCCTCACTTTCCTTGATGTTGTCCCCTTGACATTTTTCTGTGAGGTACGGGGCAAATAACTCTGGCATAAGTCTAGGTAACAGCTTCAGTTAACACAAGCAAATAGGAGCAGGAAGAAGTTCCCCGTGTCCCCCAGCCTCTGCTTGTATTGTGTGCTCTGTAGCTCATCAAGGCGGAAACCAGGTAAAAGTGCAAATGATTTAGTGTGGAAAAATGTGCATTCTCCATTGCAAGGCAGTGACTCTTCTTTCTCTTTGGTAGAAATGACACATCATTATTTCTGTATTTTTAAGGCTGCAAAATATTGTTAAACCGTAATTCTAAAAGATTCTAAAAGGAGCTGAGATACAGATGTGTTTCAGAATCTTCCTTAACCCATGACTCCAGGGAGCCATGCCTAACTCTCCAGTTTGCAAATGAAATAAAACCTATTCACTTTTCCTGGACAGGATCATACATTGGACCCAAGTGCATCATTCATACCTGTTCTGCATATGGGCTATGAGCTTTAGATCAGAAAATGAAATTTAGTGGGAGGCACAATAGAAAAACAGGATAAAAAAACAATTACAGAAACAACAATTGGAAACCAAAATAGGACCACAACAACAACTAAAATAGGATCAAAATACATCAAATACCTAAAAATAAATCTAATCAGAGACACTGAAGACCTCTCCACTGAAAACTACAAAACAACACTGGGAGAAATTAAAGACCAAGATAAAGTAAGGCTATTCTATGCTCATGGATTAGAAGACCCAATATTGTGAAGATGGTAGTTTCCATCAAATTTATTTATAGATACAGGGGCGCCTGGGTGGCTCAGTCGTTAAGCGTCTGCCTTCGGCTCAGGTCATGATCCTAGGGTCCTGGGATCGAGCCCCACATCGGGCTCCCTGCTCGGCGGGAAGCCTGCTTCTCCCTCTCCCACTCCCCCTGCTTGTGTTCCCTCTCTAGCTGTCTCTCTCTCTCTCTGTCAAATAAATAAAAAAATAAAATCTTTAATAAAAAAATTTATTTATAGATACAATACAACCCAATCAAAACTCCAGCAGGGGTGTGTGTGTGTGTGTTTACATGTGTGTGAAAGTTGATGATTCTAAAATTTATGTGGAAGTAAAAAGGACCTATAATAGCCAAGACACTCTTGAAAAAGCAAGCAGAACGAAACAACTTATGACACAGGGAAGGATGCAGTGACAGGAGAAACAAGCTGTTGAAGGATTCCACCTTCCAGATTTCAAGATTTAGTAAAAAGCTACAGTAGTTAATATGTGTGGTAGTGGAGTGCAGATAGACAAATAGGTCCATGGAACAGAATGGAGTATCCAGAAATAGACCACACAGATACAGCCACTAAATGATAGTGGGGAAAGGTTGGTCTTTTCAATAAATGGTGCTGGTACACAACTGTAAGAGTGTGTATGTATGTATGTATGTATTATAATTATTTGTTATTGAAGTATCATTGATATACAATATTATATTAGTTTCAGGTGTACAACAGAGTGCTTCTACAATTAAATACATTACAAAATGCTCACTATGATAAATGTAGTTGCCATCTGTTCTGTCACCATACAAAGTCATTATAATATTACTGACTACATTCCCTATGCTGTATTTTTTATCCCCTTGACTTCTTTCATAACTGTAAGTTTGTATCTCTTCATCCCCTTCCTCATGTTGTGGTTTTAATTTGTAGTTTTCTGATAATTAATGATGTTGAGTACATTTTCATATGCTTATTGGCCATTTGGATATATTTTTGTACACACAAAATTAATTCAAAATTGATTTTAGCTCTAAATATGAAAGACTAAGCAAAATTTACAGAAGAAAACCTAGGAGAATATATATCTTCCTGAACTTGGACAGCCAAAGATTTCTGAAACAGGATATAAGAAGCACTAACTATGAAAGAAAAAGTTAATCAATTGGACTTCATTCAAATTAACTCCTATTATTCAGAATAGAATATATTTGTAAAGATAGTTGCAATACATCTAACAAAGGACTCGTATTCAGAACACATAAAGAACTGCAAATGAAAACAAAGAAAAACTATTAAAAATGAGCAAATGACATAAAGGAGCCTATCTCTTTATCTCGCTACCTTTTTTTAAGGACTTTATTTTTTTTTTAGAGCAGTTTTAGGTTCAGTCTAGCTACTTTTTTTTTATGATGTTATGTTAATCACCATACATTACATCATAGTTTTTGATGTAGTGTTCCATGATTCATTGTTTGCGTATAACACCCAGTGCTCCATTCAATACGTGCCCTCCTTAATACACATCACCAGGCTAACCCATCCCCCCACCCCCTCCCCTCTAGAACCCTCAGTTTGTTTCTCAGAGTCCATAGTCTCTTGTGGTTTGTCTCCCCCTCCAATTTCCACCCCCCTCATTTTTCCCTTCCTACTCTCTTTTTTTTTTTTTTTTTTTTTAACATATAATGTATTATTTGTTTCAGAGGTACAGGTCTGTGATTCAACAGTCTTACACAATTCACAGCGCTCACCATAGCATATACCCTCCCCAATGTCTATCACCCAGCCACCCTAACCCTCCCACCAGTCTAGCTACTTTTTAAGAATAGTCTTACTACTCACAGAGACCATCAAAACTGATGACAAGTCAAAGTCTCCTGCACAGGTCTCTGTTCTCTTGAGAAAGACAATCTGATATGAGATTTGATGTTAAAACCTTATGTGATTTAAACTCCTCCACAATCCCAGAGTGGCAGTTTATCATCTAATGACACTATATACATTCCTATATCAGAGGTGTTTTAGTACTCCTTGTAGATTTGTATCCTCCGGAATAAACTCTGAAGAGAATGGAGGAAATCCTCAGCGAAGGGCAAGGACGGGACTTCCACAGTGCTAAAGACGTCCCTCACTTGCCTATCTCTCCTCTGGGATACTTTGTCTCACTTTCCATGCAGAGATGACAGTCCTGACGGTAGGTGGGATTCCTACACCTTGTATGTATCTACTTATCACATAGTACATGATAACTCAAATATTGGATTATACATCAGCCTTCTGCACCTGACTGATGGCTCCTTAAAGAGCTATGTTTAATTCATCTTCATATCCCTAGAATCTAGCACATTAAGGGGGCAAATAGTAGGTTCTCAGAATGCTTCTGAAGGAACCAACTGACGACAGAACAACCTGAAGCGATGCAGAAGAAGTTGAAAGATCTCTATGGGAAGCTCAGAGGGGGACAGCAACTTACCTTGGGTACAGCCTGGGGCTCAAGGAGCCCACCCAATGTGTTATAGAGTGGTTCTATACTCTCATAGAATATTTTTTTTCTTCTCATATAATTTTAAATTACATAATTCTCAAATTACAGAGAAATACCAAAGAAGTTCATTGAAAGCCCAAAACAGATTTGTTGTCTTTGACTTTTGCTGTGAATGCTTACTCAAGATCTCTGTACAAAATAGACCCATGTGGATATCTTGTTCTTTATAAGCCAAAGATAAACCTTCTGATTTGCCAGCGGTAGGACATAGCATCTGAGGCTTTAATTTCCCCTTAGGTTGGACAAGCACTTGTGTGTTCATCCATTTCCCCTATGAATGCATGTTCAAGGTGGTTGGATGAAATAAGTTAGCTATGGAGTGAAATTTGTCTCAGTTTACAACTAATTAGCTCATAGAAGAAATATCTAACTTTGGTACTGGCTTCATAGGCACCATATTTTAATGAACTGAACTCAATTAAAGAAAATAAAAGTTAAAGAAGGATTAATTTCAAAGCTATGAAATTATATTGCATAATTGTTGATACATTAAAAACTACCAAAGAACATAAGCATTTGGATCTGGACTTCTTACCTCTTTGATGATTTCCTCTAAGATTTCAGCATGTTTTTCATATGGCTGTTCAAAGTTCATATCCTTTGTCATTTTCACAGTCTCCTCTATCATAGAAATAACCTCTGGATGCTCTGCAGTTACCTCTTCTATTGAGTCTTCTAATGCATCTAAAGTAAAATAACCTAATGCCATTGATAATTTTAGTGGACAATGCTACTTGCAATAGAACATGATTATTAATACTTGATCCAAAAATTACTATCTTTGTGTTACTGCAGTACATGCTCCAAGAGGGGGGAAATAGACTGAGGAGGAAATGTTAAGTCAGGAAACATAAAACATCAGAGCAGTGGCTTGGAGCCAGTGCATCAGAATGAAAGTGAATGAGGTAAGAAGTCATGTCCAGCAGGAGTCAAAACCCAGGAAGCCAGGTAGAAGACATAGGGACCAAAGGATTCCAGGGTCAAGCTAAATCATGAGCATCAAGGTAATGAATCAGAAAACAAGAGGAATACTTCCAATTACAAGCATGGGACCATGTGAAACAGCAAGAGGAAAAGAGGTAGGCAAGTTGGCAGGGATGGAAGAGAAGGTGGCACAGGCTGGTTTTTCAAGTGTTATACTTCATGCTTGCCCTCACTGCATGCTGAATGACTCTACGCAGCTACGTTGGCTCATAGGCTGCATCAGGATATAAGTATTCATCCACTCCTCTAATTAGACAGAAGACTGGCAGCCCCTCTACTTCAAAAACATCAAAGTGATTTAAAAGACAAATGACCCAATGTAGAAAAAAAATATGAAAAATAAGTGACTAATACAGAAAGTTTTTACAGAAACATGTAACTGATAGGACAATTTAGAAAAATGAGCAAAAGACAAAAATGGTCACCTCAGAAAAGAAGAAATATAAATGCTAACAAATATTAAAATATTAAATTTCAGAAATCATCAAATAAAAATTAAAATTATAGAGAATATACCAAGGAAACAATAACACATATTTTGTATATTACTGAGGGGAACATAATTTGGAATAACTTTTATGCAAAGCAACTTGACTCTGTCTATATCTTCATACTCATTAAACTAGTGATTATACCTATGTCAACATGCAGACAATGAAAAAATTCATTAAAGCATTATTTGTAGTAGCAAAAAAAAATCTGAAAAATAAGTTTACAACATAAAGAACTACTTAAAACTATTACCTATGAACATGGAAATAGTGCAGTAATTTAAAATGAGGATTAAAATATTTCTTAATGAAATAATATAATTAAATGTATTATGAATCAAAAAAGGTAAAAATAGTTTACATTGTATGCTCTCAATTATGTTAATGTGTGAATGGAAAAATTTTATAAGGGTACATAGCACTAAATAGTAACATTTCACAGCTCAAACTCTAGGTTTGTGATGTTCTGATTCCAGTACATTAGACAGATTTTAAGAAAGAATTTATTATCTTATTAGTTTTTTTCTTCATTCTAATAAATCTCTTTCTGTTCTATAGCTGTTCAGTTTAACTCTGTAAGAGAAAAACTATTTTTCAACCTAAGTGTTCAATCTTGGGGATAATTTTAAGTTTCAATGTTAAACATGATAAAATATGAAATAAATGGAAATAAGATCCATAAGCATGGCATGAGCCATTCTTTTTTTTTTTTAAATAATTTATTTACTTATCTGACAGAGAGAGAGACAGCGAGAGAGGGAACACAAGCAGGGAGAGTGGAAGAGGGAGAAGCAGGCTTCCCACTGAGCAGGGAGCCTGATGCGGGGCTCGAGCCCAAGACCCTGGGATCATGACCTGAGCCAAAGGCAGACACTTAACCGACTGAGCCACCCAGGTGCACCGAGCCATTCATTTTGTTACCATCTTTACCAGTTTTTTTTTTTAAAGATTTTTTATTTATTTATTTGAGAGAGAGAGAATGAGAGAGAGAGCACATGAGAGGGGGGAGGGTCAGAGGGAGAAGCAGACTCCCTGCCGAGCAGGGAGCCCGATGCGGGACTCGATCCAGGGACTCCGGGATCATGACCTGAGCCGAAGGCAGTCGCTTAACCAACTGAGCCACCCAGGCGCC
>NW_028015243.1:0-751 GCF_054177405.1 Leptonychotes weddellii
CAAACATAGCTACATTTTTCTAGATATATCTTCTAAGGTGAGGGAAACAAAAGCAAAATTAAATTATCGGGACTGCATCAAAATAAAAAAGCTTTTGCACAATGAAGGAAACAATCAACCAAATCAAAATACAACCTACTGAATGTGAGAGGATTTTTGCAAATGACGTATCTGATAAAGGGTTATCCAAAATATGTAAAGAACTTATACAACTCAACACTAAAAACCCCAAATGATCCAATTTAAAAATGAGCAGATGAACAGACATTTCTCTAAAAAAAAGACATACAGATGGCCAACAGACACATGAAAAGATCCTCAACATCACTCATTATTAGGGAAATGCAAATCAAATCTACAATGAGATATCTCCTCACATCTGTCAGAATTGCCAAAATCAACAATACAAGAAATGACAGGTGTTGGTGAGGATGGGGAGAAAAAGGAACCCTGAAGCACTGTAGGTGGCAATACCAACTGGTGCAGTAACTGTGGAAAACAGATGGAAGTTCTTCAAAAATTAAAAATAGAATTACCATATGAACCAGTAATTCCACAGTAGGGTATTTGCCCCCAAAACAGGAAAACATGAATTCGAAGGATATACACACCACTATGTTTATTACAGCATTATTTGCAATAGCCAAATTATGAAACCAGCCTATATATACATAAATATATAATGGAATATTATTCAGCCATAGAAATGAAATTTTACCATTTGCAACAACATGGATGGATCTACTATATA
>NW_028015244.1:0-751 GCF_054177405.1 Leptonychotes weddellii
GTAAGTACTGCCTTTGATTCCCACAGCACCGAGGTAGGTCGCTGCATCCCTGTTTCCAGATGTGGGAGGTAGTGCTCAGAGAGGTTAAGCAATTTCCCTGAGTTCACACAACTAGCACATAGTGGGAAAGACAAAAATTCAGCTCTGATGTCAAAGCTCATCATTTTAACCACTACACCAGAATATCTCATAGCAGAAAGGTGACTACAGGCCACCCCCCACTCTCACCACCCATGGAAGACACCACTGCAAAGTGACCAAGGCATCCTGCGGCCTCAGACTCTCCCACACCCCACACCCCCAGCGACTACGGTTGATCCAGAGGGCACGGGAGAGAGCAGCCCAGCCGCTCTACCCTCCGCTGTCTTTACCTCGAGCCCTGGGGCCTCAGGCAAGGTCCTGTGGCTGAGGGTGAACATATGTCCTGTCTCCTCCTCTCTATGGGGACACACCAAAGCCCTTGTTCCTTTTTACTTGATTCTATCGGTGCCCTGCAACCTGGACAGCAGCCCAGGGAGGGCCATCCCTGTCTGCTCGGGGGTCCCTGCCAGAGGAGCCTGCTAACCCCCTCTCCGCCGGGGAGGACGGGGCTCTTCCGAAAGTCCTTTTGCTATATTTTGCCACAATACGATGGCCAGAATGTGACAACTCTGTAAGTGGCCATTTAAGGAAAGGTAAGAGGAGGGCTTCTCTGTCAGCTGGGGCTAGCAGGGACCGAGATGACCACTTCCGCTTCACTTTCAAAAAAGCA
>NW_028015245.1:0-751 GCF_054177405.1 Leptonychotes weddellii
TCTGTGAAGTCCATTTGGTCCAGTGTGTCATTTAAAGTCTTTATTTCCTTGTTGATCTTTTGCTTAGACGATCTGTCCATTTCAGTGAGGGGGGTGTTAAAGTCCCCCACTATTATTGTATTGTTGTCGATGTGTTTCTTTGCTTTTGTTATTAATTGGCTTATATAATTGGCTGCTCCCATGTTAGGGGCATAGATATTTACAATTGTTAGATCTTCTTTTTGGATAGACCCTTTAAGTGGGATATAGTGTCCTTCCTTATCTCTTATTATACTCTTTGGTTTAAAATCTAATTTGTGTGGTATAAGGAATGCCACCCCAGCTTTCTTTCAATGTCCATTAGCATGGTAAATGGTTTTCCACCTCCTCACTTTCAATCTGGGGGTGTCTCTGGGTCTAAAATGAGTCTCTTGCAGACAGCCTATCGATGGGTCTTGTTTTTTTATCAATCTGATAGCCTGTGTCCTTTGATTGGGGCATTTAGCCCATTTACATTCAGGGTACCTATTGAAAGATATGAATTTAGTGCCATTGTATTGCCTGTAAGGTGACTGTTACTGTATATTGTCTGTGTTTCTTTCCGGTCTATGTTACTTTTAGGCTCTCTCTTTGCTTAGAGGACCCCTTTCAATATTTCTTGTAGGGCTGGTTTCATGTTTGCAAATTCCTTTAGCTTTTGTTTGTCTTGAGAGCTGTTTATCTCTCCTTCTATTTTCAATGACAGCCTAGCTGGATATAGTGTTCTTGGCTG
>NW_028015246.1:0-751 GCF_054177405.1 Leptonychotes weddellii
TGGAGAACTCCAGCTTGGACTTCTTGCCATAATCGACAGAGAGACGTTCCATCAGCAGGGAGGTGAACCCGGAACCAGTTCCCCCTCCAAAGCTGTGGAAAACCAAGAAGCCCTGAAGACCTGTGCACTGGTCAGCCTGTTAGAAAAAAGGAATAGAGAAAACATATTATTACTGCTCTTTGCAATATATTTTCACTTTCATACAATTCCAAGAATATAGATCTTACTAAGCATTTAGTTAAAAATAGCTTCACTAATGGGCGCCTGCGTGGCTCAGTCGTTAAGCGTCTGCCTTCGGCTCAGATCGAGTCCTGCGACGGGCTCCCTGCTTGGGTCTCCCTCTCCCACTCCCCCCTGCTTGTGTTCCCTCTCTGTCAAATAAATAAAATCTTAAAAAAAAAAAGCTTCACTAATATCTATAAAATGACACCAAATAGTGCTTTAATTGGATTTTTTAAAAAAACTGTAAAGGAATAGTTTATCTCACTCTATTACATTTCAGTTCTGTGTTTAAGACGAAAAGAACGTATTTCCAACGTCTTCCTTAGGATCATTGTTTACTTTATTCTTGAGAATAAACCTACCAGCTTCCGAATGCGGTCCAAGACAAGGTCAATGATCTCCTTGCCAATGGTGTAGTGCCCTCGGGCGTAGTTGTTGGCAGCGTCCTCCTTGCCGGTGATGAGCTGCTCAGGGTGGAAGAGCTGCCGGTAGGTGCCGGTGCGAACTTCATCTGCAAAAGGCAAATAGA
>NW_028015247.1:0-751 GCF_054177405.1 Leptonychotes weddellii
CCTGAGCCGAAGGCAGACGCTTAACGACTGAGCCACCCAGGCGCCCCTCACACTATTTATTTCTAATATTAAAAAGAAATGCATATTGGGTTTTTTGTTTTTTGTTTTTTGTTGTTGTTGTTGTTGTTTTTTACCACAAGCTGCTTACATGGGTCATAGCAGTTTTTGAATAAAAAAAGAATTTTTTTTTTTTTTTTTTTTTGCTAGTCCTAGCAGGAAAAAACAATCCCTTGACATTTAGCATTATGAGGCTAGTCAAAATACCACTCAGCATATTTTGTCCGATGTGTACTTCCCTTCTGGAAGCAGCTTTCATCCATGTGTTTATGTCACTATATCTCTTTTCTTAAATCTCAGATTTGGACTTCTCATTAAAAATTCTTAGAGGCATAACTAAAAATTCAATAATAAGTGTTTCGCTTTGGCTCTCTTTTATAACTTTTCCTTTCTTCTACAAAGAAACATTAACTCTCTGAGGTTTATTCTCTTTTTCAGACAAACATCTCATGGCTAAACATCTGACTCAGTCACGTTAAATAGTCAAGGTCTGTTTATTTTGGAAAATGGTATATTTAAGGCACTTAGAGTTCACTGATTATAGAAAGCTGCTTTTCTATTTGATTTCCCTAGTGAGTGTTGGTGACTAAGTAGTGAACTGGGATGACAGCAATTAATACGGGGGTGTCTGGGTGACTCAGTTGGTTAAACATCTGCCTTCGGCTCAGGTCGTGATCCCAGGGTCAAGTCCCCC
>NW_028015248.1:0-751 GCF_054177405.1 Leptonychotes weddellii
AATGGTTTGATCCCTATCCAGCTGAATTCCTGAGAGGAGACGAAATCCAGGTCTCCTACTCCTCCGCCATCTTGCTCCGCCCTCTTGATGCATTATTATTAACTATATTTCAAACTTTATTCAGATTTCCTTTATTTTCATCTAATGTCATTTTTCTCTCCCAAGATCCCATCTATGATGCAACATGTTTAATAGTAAAGCTTAAACTTAGTAAATTTAGTCTTTTTCCCTTTTTCCATTCTGGTCTCTTTGGAAAGAAAGTACTATGCAAAGCCCTCACCAAAGGAGGAAGTTATTCTCCATCTCTTTGAGGAGGAAGTATTTAACATTTATTATTTGCAAGTTTCTGCATGGAAGACTTTTTTTTTCCTTGCACAGTTATATATTTTTAATTCATTTATATTAGCATGTATTTATAAATATTTCTTTTATACATTGTATTATAATCCCATACTGCTGTATTTATTTTCTTGCTCAATTTATTTCAGCTGTGGTGATTGGGAGTTTTTTCAATACATTCCTGCCTGCCTTTGAGATACCTCATCATTTCATGTGGGGGGTGTGTGTGTGTGTGTGTGTGTGTGTGTGTTACTATCATGTTAAATGTCTTCCTTAAAACTTTTTCTTTTTCTTCAGTGTTTGGGTTCCTTGGTTTTCCATGTAATTTTTAGAATCAACTTTTCAAGTGTCACAAACACTCAGATCAGGATTGCATTGAAATATGAAAATCAATTTGGGGAGAACTGGCATT
>NW_028015249.1:0-751 GCF_054177405.1 Leptonychotes weddellii
CCTGATCCGCCCCCCCGCGAGGACAGCGCCCCCAGGCCTGTCACATTCCACTCCTGGGGGGACCCGTAGGATTTCTGGATCATCTGGTTCCACTAGGGAGCCGCTCTCTCATTCACAAAGCTCAGACATTGGGGTTGGTGGTGGTGATACAAAAACGGGTCAAAGCCGGAGTCCCTGGCAGGCAGGCAGACAGACAGAAAATCAAACAGGAAGTCGGCGCGGAGCGGAAGTGTTTGACAGGGAGGCCCGGGGCGGTTCTGCGCATGCCCGCCAGCCACCGGCCGCGTTCTGGAAGCTGTGAGCTCTCGGGTCCCTGCGCGGCTTCTCGCAGCTTCTCCCCGCAGACCGTGAGCTGCCTCGGGCCGGCGTCGCGGCGTCAGCCCCCGGGCTGCGGGCGATGCGGTTTTTGTCAGTTGCGCGGATGCGTCTTCAAGTGCAGGATGCCCCGTGCGGGCAAGAGTTCGCGCTGGGAATAGGTTCAGAGGGAAAAAAAAAAAGTTTCTCACTGGTGCGAACTTCGAGGGCACACTCGGTATCTTGTGTTCATAGGCCTTTAGGGAATCCTGCCAGAAGTTCTACGAGGCCGAGCTGGAAGAGCTGTCCTTTGCTGCAGACACGGAAGAATGCCGGAGACACATAAACGACTGGGTGACGGAGAGGACGGAGGGTGAGGCGTGTTCACTGCCTAGACTCGGCACGTGGAAGGGGGGACAGCCGGGGGACAGCCGAGATCGCGGGGGCGTGGCCTCCA
>NW_028015250.1:0-751 GCF_054177405.1 Leptonychotes weddellii
GCCAGCCACTCTACTCCCCTCTGCAACTCAGTCTAGCTTCAACTCTCTCCTCTGAGTCTGTTTTCTACTATTGACCCCTCATCCAACCTCTGTGCCCCTTTCCTTCACAGAATAGTTCAGGTTTAATTCTCAGATCCTTCTGATAAATGTCGTTCCTCCCTTGGCTTACTCTTCTCCTCCTCTCGTTGACATGGAATGCTGTAATGGATTAAATTGGTATGTACCAGATCAGGGATGGGCGGTAGAGAGGGATACTTATGGGTGTCAGTAGAGTGTCGTGATGACTGCCTGCCCATATATGGTGGTGGCTGGTGTCTAGGCACAAGCTAGGTGGCGGCTCAAAGTATTTGAAATCTGTCTACACATGTTTCACTGATCAGACTGATCCCACTTTCTCAACATCTATGATGTTTACCATCTGAAAGAACCCTTGGTAATTATATTTATTTATTTATTTATTTATTTATTAATTAATTAAAGATTTTATTTATTTATTTGAGAGAGAGAGAATGAGAGACAGAGAGCATGAGAGGGAGGAGGGTCAGAGGGAGCAGCAGACTCCCTGCCGAGCAGGGAGCCCGATGCGGGACTCGATCCCGGGACTCCAGGATCATGACCTGAGCCGAAGGCAGTCGCTTAACCAACTGAGCCACCCAGGCGCCCCTCTTGGTAATTATTTTAAAATATTGTTTGTTATCTTCTCATGTTCATGTCTCATGCCATCAGCTATTCTGTATGCACCTTGGGGATG
>NW_028015251.1:0-11457 GCF_054177405.1 Leptonychotes weddellii
CAGTCTTGCACAATTCACAGCACTCACCATAGCACATAGCCTCCCCAATGTCTATCACCCAGCCACCCCATCCCTCCCACCACCCCCCACTCCAGCAACCCTCAGTTTGTTTCCTGAGATTAAGAATTCCTCATATCAGTGAGGTCTTATGATACCGAGACATCTTAATTCTTAGTATGAGTCTAGAGAAATGAAATTGTGAGGGTCAGCTCTTAGATGGGTGATGTTGGTAAGTTAATTTTGGAGAACTAGAACTTAACTCGTTTTACTGGTAGAACATTTCTTCCCAGATTGTGTTGTGCGAAGACTGTACTGGGAGCCTTTAGAAGTGCATTTGCTCCTTCATATGACAGGCTGGCTATAAACACATTAATGTAGTATTAGGTTAGTAACATCTGAATGGAACTTTACTGGCTTGAAGGAGTTAAAATAACTTCTGTTGTTCCATCACCTGACCAGTTGTACACAGATTGGTTACTCTTGAGTCAGGACAAAAGAATTCAGTAAGTTTAAAAACAGCAAATCAGGAATCAAATCATTTGAGTGTCTTAATACTTGTTCTGGTTATCTAATGTATGTACCAACTATTCCTAAATGTAGTGGCTTAGGATAACTTAGTATTTTCTGTCATAGTTCTGTAGGTTGGCTGTGACTAACAGAGGACCCTATCCTACACAGCATCGACTGGATGGTTTGCTCTTGAGTTTCTCCCCTCTAAAGGCTTGACCAGCTTGACTCACTCACTTGGCAGTTGATGATGGCCATTGACTGGGAGTTTAGCTGGGATTGTCCACTGGAGTACCTACATGTGGCTTGAGCTTCTCGCAGTCATGAGTGTTGGGCTCCCAAAAGAAGCATTCCAAGAGAGAGCAGCTGCAAGTCTCTTTCTGATCTTGCCCTTTGCTACCTTTGCTGCTTTATATTGGTCAAAGGCAAGTCAGAAAGGACAACCTAAGTTTAAGGGGAAGGGAATTAGGGGAAGGGGAAGGGAATTAGATTCCACTCCATGATGGGGAAATAGCAAGGTCATGCTGCAGAAGAACATGAGGAATAGGAGATACTGTTGTGGGCATCTATAGAAAATACAATTTGTTGTAACACTTTTAACTCAATACTGAAGTTGTTTTATGCATATGAATGAAGTCTTTATTTCTAAAAAAAATCACGCTATCCCTGTTAAGACCTTCTTGGAAAAAGGATAATGATAAGAAAATGTAATCCAGCAAGATAAAAACAGAATGGTGGAATGTTCTGGCATCATGCTGACTTGGTTTTGAATCCTGATTTCACTCCCCTAAGACCTGTGGGATATTGGTCAAGTACAGCTATATCATTTATGGGGCCCAGTGCAAAATGAGTGGTTTTTCAAAACTTGGTAAACATTTTAATATAATGGCATCAGATCATTAAACCGAGCATGGGGTCCTTTTCAGTGTTGGGCCCTTTGTGACTGCACAGGTGGCTTCCCTGTGAGGCCCCCCTCAGGCTATATGACTTCTCTGAGCCTCACTCCATATCTTCTAATTGGGAATAATACTATCTATCTTGTAGGGTGATTGTAAAGAAAACTTGAAATGATGTTATGTAACAGTATTTATTAAGCTTATCAATATGCTTTCGAAGCTTATTAAGTTCATAGAAGGTGCTTAATACATAACAATTAAAAGTTAGTAGCAGTAAAAAAAAAAAAGTAGCCATACACCCGAAGAACAAATAATCCAATCAAGAAATGGGCAGAAGACATGAACAGACATTTCTCCAAAGAAGACATACAAATGGCCAACAGACACATGAAAAAATGCTCAACATCACTCAGCATCAGGGAAATCCAAATCAAAACCTCAATGAGATACTACCTCACACCAGTCAGAATGGCTAAAATTAATAAGTCAGGAAACGACAGATGTTGGCGAGGATGTGGAGAAAGGGGAACTCTCCTACACTGTTGATGGGAATGCAAGCTGGTGCAGCCACTCCGGGAAACAGTATGGAGGTTCCTCAAAAAGTTGAAAATAGAGCTACCCTATGACTCAGTAATTGCACTACTGGGTATTTACCCCAAAGATACAAAGGTAGTGATCCGAAGGGGCACCTGCACCCCAATGTTTATAACAGCAATGTCCACAATAAACAAACTATGGAAAGAGCCCAGATGTCCATCGATAGATGAATGGATAAAGAAGAAACACACACACACACACACACACACACACACACACACCATGGAATACTACACAACCATAAAAAGTGAAATCTTGCCATTTGCAACAACATGGATGGAATTAGAGGGTGTTACGCTAAGCAAAATAAGTCAATCAGAGAAAGACAATTATCATATGATCCCACTGATAGATGGAATTTAAGAAACAAGGCAGAAGATCATAGGGAAAAAGAGGAAAAAATGAAACAAGACGAAACCAGAGAGGGAGACAAATCATAAGAGACTCTTAATCATAGGAAACAAACTGAGGGTTGCTGGAGGGGAGGGGGGTGGAGGGATGGGGTGACTGGGTGATGGACACTGGGGAGGATACGTATTGTAATGAGCATTGGGTATTATATAAGACTGATGAATCACAGACCTGTACCCCTGAAACAAATAATACATTATATGTTAATTAATTGAATTTAAATAAAAAATTATATAAAAATTTAAAAAAAATTTAAAAAGTAGCAGTAGTTGAATTAAAACATAGATGAGAATTTATTTGGTGGAACTTATATCAAGAGGTTTTTTTTTTTTAAATTTCCTGTTCAAAGAAATAAAAGCTTGGTTGCAGGCCACATGCATACCCTGAATCTATCTGTGAGTAGAAAATATATGAAATTTAGAGAAATTCTTGATACATCCTCAGTTGTTCCCCTTGTAATACTTGCAGTCATAAAATTGTCCACTCTGATACTTTCCAACTTGAGTAGAATTTCTTTTCCATGGAGTACCATAGACAAGCAAGCTTCCAAGTTTCAAATTTAGACATTTTAGTTACTTGAACTATTGAAAAGAATGTTTTATATCAAAAGCAGAAATTGTATATTTCTCTTTAATATTTAACAGCTGAAATGATTTAAGCTCAAATGTCATCTTCAAACCCCAAAAACACCTTTGGGAAGAGACAGCATTAAAACTTTTAAGTCCTAAAGGACATGTTAAAAATCACAAGTTAATGAAAACTGGACCATTCATTTTCTGAAAACAATTGCTTTGACATAATTTCCTTACCTGGAAAACTGTTGAGAAGTCAGAGCTTGAAGGTGAGATATCTGTATGTATATCTCCTTTTTACTAGTGAATTATCAACACAATGTTTCAGATAAAGTAACTGAAAATCTAATATTTTATTCAAATTTAGTTACTAGGGATGGGAGGAGATAGACTTATGAGGTGACTGTATTTTCTGTCCTTTCATTGGAAAGTTGGCCTCTTTGTTCTCCTCTTCTCCCTACCCCCCTCTTGTAATTTATCTATATTATCCCTAGAGTAACAGTGTCAGATGTTTCTTTGGTGATATCACCCCTAATTCATAATGGTACTCTCAAAATCTGGCCAAGAATCCACGTATCAGTCTTCTGCCTTCTGCTTGAAGGTCCAGAGGACATATACCTCCATGAAATGAATTGTGAGGATTTTGAAGGAACTTCCTACCTAGCTCATGGAGGATTAGGTCCTCCTAGTAAAATGCCCAACCCCCAGAGGCACGAACCCTATAGACTCTGGGTAGTTAAGGATGTGCTCCCCCGTGCAGGGTTGGGGTCTGTATGACCAACCCTATCCTTTAAGAGATTGACTGCAGAAGATCTGAGCCAGGCCAAACCAAAAGGCATTAAAATGCTCTCATCTTCATCAAAAAAGATCCCTGTGTCTTTCTGTTTTACTTCAGAGCTCAGCTCTAGGTTATCCACTGATGCTATCAGGGACCCAAAGTCTGTCTTCTCAGTTGGTGGCCCCTCATTCTGTGGCCTGCTTTCCCTGGAGCTCCGCTAGTGGTTTGTGTCCCCTCATGCCTGGCCTTGCCTGTATCCTCATACTTACAGACGTCATGCCCACATCTGCCCACGTGTCTGTAGTCTTTGTCTCACGCCAGATCTCACTGACCTGACCTCAGCTGCAACACCTGGTCATTTCCCTGCAGACCGGTGAGAATTTTTTATTCCCATATTTGCTTAGCTAGGTGGATTCTTCCTCTAGGGGTCTATTATAGGTTGGACTGTGTCCCCCTCACGTTCATATACTCAAGTCCTAATCCCCAGTGCCTTCAAATGTGGCCTTATTTGAAGATAGGGTCTTTGTGGAGATAATCAAGTTAGAATGAGGTCATTAGAGTGCGCTGTAGTCCAGTATGACCGATGTCCCTTAAAAAGGGGGACATTTGAAGAGAGACTAGTATACAGGGAGAATGCCATGTATACATGGAGGTGGTCATGTACAGGCTGAGCAGAGGGGCCCGGAGCAGAGCCTTCCCTCACAGCTTGTAGAAGGGCCAACCCCACTCACGCCTTGATTTCAGACCTCTAGCCTCCAAAACTGTGGGATAAGACAGTTTCGTGACTTAGGCCACCCAGTGCGTGGTACTTTGTTACGGCAGCCCTAGCGGATTCACAGAGGACCCCGTCCTACACAGCTCTCAGCTCCTCTTCTTGGCTCTCCTCCAGCACGCCAAGGTTGAAAGCCTCTGTGATGGCAGTCACTCTCTCCATGCCTGGGAGCATGTTGACATCCACATGGTAAGGTTTGTTTCTGTGTCCACAGCAGGCAGCTTTCTGAAATGTGTCTGGCCTGTGCCTTGCAGGTCTCTTGAAACGCACGTTTCTGAAAGGGCTCCCGGACTGATGTTCGTGTCTCTAGTTATCTGTCCAACTTGGTCTTCTCTTTGAGGATACAGTATCAATCAATCTCTCCAGGCCATCTTTCCCTCTCTTCACTGGCTTCCTCCTAACTGGAGTGAATGAAAGCAAGTCCCCTTCAGTGAGGACAGTTGCCAGTGTCTGGCTGTGTTGCTTCGTCAAGGAGGGTGACAGTGGGGCCAGTCATGCCATCGGGGCCACAAATCAAACGTAGCCTATTCGCTGCAGGCAGATACAATATTGTTTCCTCTGCCCTCCCTATGAGCGTGTGGTCAGAGCCATAATTACTCCTGATGGCAGGTGGCAGGCCGACATCACATCTTGACATTAGCTTTTAGCTATTTTTTTTATAGCTGCCAGTGTGCTCAGTCAAATACCTGTCTGTCATCACAATCAGACAGGTCTTAATGTCTCTGCATTACAGAGGAGGACCTCGGCTCCCTTCCAGCCCGTTTATTATGGTCCCAGCGTAGCATTTTATCACACATTCCTTACGCATAGCCTCCTCTCCACCACCACGGAAATCTTCCAAGTTGGCAGCTTTAGTGTCTACTGCCATTAATCTTCACTAGGCTGGGATCACAGGGCAAAGGATGATTTATTGCAATTACCTGTTCTAGTGCAGAGCTCAGGTGAGCTGGGCTCACATGCATTTACTGGGCTCCCTTCCATACTCCCAGAGCCAAGGAGTAAAATGTGTTTGCTTTGTTTCTATGTATATCTTCTTCCGTTTAGCCCATCGAATGTTAGTTAATTAACAGAGAAGTGGAAAAATAGATTTAGATAGTATTAGGGTTATGTGTAGACATGGTGAAGCCTGGCTGTTCAAAGCCAGAACTGACACTGACATTAGACAGTCCATTTAATTTCTTTGTTGTTTCTGCATTTTAAGAAACATCTGAAGGAAATTCGAAATTGCATTTACCTGCCACTTTCTGCACCATCTGTTCCAGGTGATTAAAACCAATCTGCATGTAGTGTGTTTCATTTCCAATTTCTCGCTCCCTGGGAAGGCATGGGGCAGTGCATGAAGTGGATAATGTGTGCTTGGGTTTTGCTAGGAAGGGGGAAAGAAGGAGTGGGGTGGAATAAATAGGGAGAAGAAAGTTCCATGATAAGCTCTTTATAGCAGAAAAAAGCGTGTTCCTAAGAGTGACCCCATTGTTTTCCCATTATCAGCTCTGATGGCAGCTTCTTGTCTGTTCTAAGTTAAAAAGCCCCAATACTCTCATGTCCCTGGCTCAGTGAGAAAGTGACAATTTTCTGGATGGATTAATGGAATTACAAAGCATTTTTGCTACTGTATCTGGGATCTGATTCATTGGCAAGTTGGATATAATTTGTAGGAGACTATTTGGTGTCCCTATTATGGACAATAAATCATGTGTCTCCTACTGACTGGAGTGGGGAGGGGTGGAGTAAATGATCTCTCCCCCGTCCCACCTCTGATGAAGCCAGCTGCCGTGTTGTGAGCTGCCCTATAAAGGGGCCTGTGTGGCAAGGAACGGAGGGTGGCCTCTGGCCAACAGCCAGGAAGGAGCTGAGGCCCTCTGTCCAAAAGCCCGTGAGCAACAGAATCCCACCGATGACGACGTGAACTTGGAAGTAGTTCTTCTCCAGGGGAGCTTGGAGACAGTGACCACAGCTGGTGCCATGAGTGAGCGTGGTGTTGTGGAAGGCGGATCCCGGGCATACAGCAAGCCTCACCCAGAGCCCCGACTCACAGAAACTGCAACATAATGCGTGTTGTTGTCTTCAGCCGTTAGATTTTGGAGTCTTCTATTACAGAGCCATAGACAACTAATACAGTGTGGAAAACTTAAACACACCGGAACCTTTCACCAATTCTGCCGGCTATTGAAAGGAATTTGGGAAAAGGTACATTTGTCTTACAATCCCTGTAAGAAGTCCTAACCGAGACCAATGAGGTTAGTGATAAAAATGTTTAACAAATCTGGATGGCCCCAACGCCAATCAGAGAGGCATGCTGTGGTACCAAGGCCATGGTGCCAGGTGCCTGTTAGTCATGAAGGGCTCCAGGCGGTTCTGGGAGAAGGGGTGGGCCAGCATACAGGTGCTCGTGAGGCTCAGGGAAGAGGTTAAGGGTCAACCGGAAAGAGTGCGTCCATATTCTAACAATCAGCACGCCCCTGTTGGTGCCTCCCTCCTGGATGTCAGCCCTTGGCCAGTTCAGAGGAGCTCATTTGAGGGGTTCTCACTGGACTCAGAAGGCACAGACTCTGGGCGGGAGTGGGGAGGTGGCAACCCTTTTTTGTTCTTTCCTCTGACTTATTCAGGAGATAGCCATGGGTCCAAGGCTCCTAATGGCCACAATCAGCTGCTTTTTCCATTTGCTTATCAGTAAGCAGTCTACAATAAGCCCAGAGGCTTTCGAGAACATACCTCCCACAGCTGGAAGCCCAGCTTTTGCTCTGACACCCTTTCTCCGCTTGCTGTACATTAGTGAATGTAATTCTGCAGTATGTAGGAGCTTGGGCGAAGGCAGGCCTTTTAAACATTCAGCTGTGTGCTTGAACTGGGGAAGTCACAGCTGCTCCTCGCTTTTGATAATGCCACGGAAATTGGTAAATAAATAAATAACTAGGGCCCAGGGTTCATTTACTAAATACCCCAATATGTGCAAGCAAGCCGCATCAGGCACATCAAAGGAAAATAAAAGCATAATTTAGTAATAACATGGTCTCCTGCAGCCTCCTGCTTAACTCACGTGTTAAGTTAAAAGAGGTAAATCAGGGGTTTTGAAGCACCATTTTATACTTAGTCTTCTTTTTCTTTTTTTTTTAAAGAACAGGATCTGGGACCACTTCCTATGTTAGCAGGATCTCCCCCCCTGTGAGAGGGGAGACTTTAAAAAAAATAATTGTTAACAATTATCCTTTATTTATCCTTCAGCTAGGGAATCTCCCCTCACGTAAGAAGTGTGCCAATATTTAAAGTGTTTGCAAGTATTTGAGGGATTTCACATCCCCCATGGCAGGGATCGGTTTTCAGTTTGGGTGTGGAAGTGACAGTGTGGAGCCCATGCTCTGACTGAGGGTGGGGGCGGGGGGTGGGGGGCAGGGACACACACACACACACACACACACACACACACACTTGCCTCGGGAGCAAGATAAATACAGCGTCTCCTGCGACACCTTCCAAAATGTCTGCCCGTTCCCGGGGACATCCGAACCTTTGGCTCCCTGATGTCCGGGAAGACAGCAAAGGGGCAGCAGTGGGGGCACCTATGATAGAACTTTCCATTCTTATAATCAGCCACAGCTGGGGCCCCGTCACTCCCATCACATTGGACTGCTCGCTGTCCTCCAGCTTGCCAACCTCGGCTCCAGAATTGCCCTGCTCTGGCAAGCCATCCTGGATTCATCACGCTCCAAGTCTGTGGTCTGATCCCTCCCTTGGATCCCATGTTTAACACTAGCCACGCCCCTGTACATCAGCCCCGTCATGCTCTGATTTCTCACTGCCTACCCTCTGTCTGGGTGCCAGGTCTCTTCATTTCTAGTGTATTGATTGGTTCGGTATTTTAAACTGCTCCCTCTGCACCTCCTCCCAACTGAAATGACATATTTCTGTCTATCATTGTCTTTCAGTGAATGCACCTGCCATATGGAGATACATGGGCTCCGGAGGCCGGCTACTTGGGTTCAAACGCCAATCTTCCTCTGGCAAATCTGCTAAGCCTCAGCTTCCCATGGTTAAAATGGAAATTTCTCCAAGTCACAATTTTTTCCCTTGAGATGGGCATCAGTAATCCCTAACTCACAGGGCTGTTGTAAGGATTAAATGATATAATATATATAAAATATTGCACATGCTGACTGGCCACCTAGGAAGCCCTTAGTAATTGACATGGACATAGGCAATACTACTCCATTACCACTGATGTTTCTTTTAATATTAGATTATTTTATTCTCTTCACTAAGTTAAGTACCTGGTTACTAGGTAAGTACCATTATTATCTTCCTTGCACAGGAGGGGTTAAGTAACTTGCCCAAGCTCAGACATCTATTGAGAGAGGTTTGACTATAGATCTGAATCCAGAACCTGCCTCTAGGTTCTCTTAAAATGGTGGATGATTTTCTCTTACTATTCATTTTGGCCGAGAGCTGATGAAGTATTTATACTTCAAATGGTTTACCCAAACAAAGGGATAAACAGAGTTGAGAAGTCAACACAGGTGTAATTAGGCAGATTATCTGCTGTTGGTAGCGACTCTCCCAGATATCAACAAAATAGGCTCTGAAATAGAGTGGGTGCTGGTAGTAAACTTGAAAGCAAGCCATGCCTTGGAAGATCATGAATCACTGTTCAAGGAAAGGAGTTATAGTGTAATTAATTCAACACATGGATAAATAGTAATTTAGGTTTAGATTTAGAGTCTATTTGATACCCATATTGGTTTGAGTGGAAATGTTTAACACTTCAACCAGTTGGAGCAACCATACCATAAAGATCACATCTATTAGGAAAACTTAGCCCCGCCCCTCCGAGCCCTTCTTCCCACCTTCATGCCCGAGGTGATGCTACACTTTCACCTGAGGGGGGTGCCCACTAAGTTTCATGTCTTCCACATACCTTCTTGGTAATTTGAGGTAAAGAAGGAAAACTCAGCACATTTTTTTCTTAGAACCCATCCGAAGTGATTGCTTGAGGGGTATGATGACATCCCTGGCTTGTCCTCCTGTGCAGTCTAGTGGGATGGGCATCAGGAGGCTCCTTGGGGCAAGCTGCCCTTGAGCTCAGTTTTGTCATAGAAAGCATGGGGAACTCCCAAATGCAAAATCTCTTTTCTTTCTAGATTGTGCTGGGCTACAGAAGGAATGTGCAAACTAATAGAGAATGAAGGACTAATAGAAGTAAATTGTGCATAGAGTCTTTCTGAACCAATAGGTCAACATTCCCAGTTAATGAAAAGTTGCTGCTGGATCAGAAGTTGCTTAGATCACATGTGGGACATGCAAACCAGAGGCATGTATATATATATATGCCTCTGGCAAATATATATATAGTAGGATATATATATATATATATATATATATATATATATATATATATCCTACTGTCTGGCAAATATATATATATATACATATATATATAAAAAACTTGGTCTTATTTGTTTGGCCTGAAGATAGTTTTAAAAATAATTTGAGGGGTGCCTGGGTGGCTCAGTTGGTTAGGTGTCCGACTTTTGGTTTCAGCTCAGGTCATGATCTCAGGGTCTTGAGATCAAGCCCCGTGTTGTGCTCCCTGCTAAGCGGGGAGTCTGCTTGAAGATTCTCTCCTGTGCCCCTCCCCACAGTCACAGGGTGCATGTGCTCTCTCTCTCAAATAAATAAATATTTAAAAATAATTTGAATTTCTTTTTTTAAGATTTTATTTATTTATTTAAGAGAGAGAGAGAACAAGCAGGGGGAAGGGGCAGAGGCAGAGGGAGAAGCAGACTCCCCACTGAGCAGGGAACCCGATGCAGGACTTGATCCCAGGACTCTGGGATCATGACCTGGGCCAAAGGCAGGTGCTCAACCAACTGAGCCACCCAAGTGCCCAATAATTTGAATTTCATTGCTGGTATTTATAAATCAGGAGATTTATATGAAAACTTAGATTTCTGCTTTCACTTGAAAAATAGGAGATTTTGGTGTGGGTGGGCCTCTATTTCCATGGACAATAATTAGTTGGGCTGAGTAGTGGCTACCCCTTAGAGGCAGGCTCCCAGTTCCATCTTGTCCTACTGTCTCCCTCTTCTCAGGATTAGTGCATTTGCTACTGATCTTGGCATTAACTTTATTGTTTTCCTTATACTATATTATTTTTCTTGTACTTGACCCACTTGCATTACTGTAGGCTTAATTTGTGACCTCTGTGCTAGAGAAATACCAAATACATATCTTTCGGAAGTTTAGAGTCCACATATCTAGCCTAGAAGGAGATCCGATCTATGAGGGTTACTTACTTGTTCTACCCAATGTGGGTTCCAGAAAAGTGACTGTGAAGGCCATTTGGGTCTATCCAGTTCTCTCTTTCTTTCTGAACACTTGAAAGGGTTCTTTTAGAGGCACCTGGGTGGCTCAGTTGGTTAAGCGTCTGCTTTCGGCTCAGGTCATGATCCCAGGGTCCTGGGATTGAGCCCCACATTGGGCTCCCTGCTTGGCAGGGAGTCTGCTTCTCCCTCTGCCTCTGCCCCTCCCCTTGCTTCTGCTCGCTCTTTCTGTCAAGTAAATAAATAAAATCTTTAAAAAAAACCCTAAAAAAAAGGGGTTCTTTTAATTTAGGAATTTATGAGGACAACTGTATATGTGAGTGGAGAATACTGAACATGGTACACTGAATGTACCATTTGAATATTTATCTATAATACCTACCATTGCTCTGTGCCTTATATTATACTAAGCACATCATTAATTCCTCATAATATCCCTATGATAATACTGTAATAACTGATAATATTAATATTGGGTAGAACTCAATATTAGCCAACTTTTTATAGATGAGGAGACTGAGGGGACTGATAGCATTAGCAGTTGCCCGCATGGCTCAGTGGGCAAGTCCGAGCCGGGGATTCCAGACCAGCAGTCAGACTCAGAACCTAC
>NW_028015252.1:0-751 GCF_054177405.1 Leptonychotes weddellii
AAAATCCTGCACAAGATCAGTTTGGCTTTAGATGGAAAAATATTTTAACCCATTGATCACTAATAAAAACATGATCTTCATATGTTTGGTACATTGCATTTCTGGTTTCTGGTGCAGATAAAGAAGACAGCAAGACATCAATCTGTTGATAAGACATCCCAAAGGATGTCATATTTATGAGATGAATTAGGGCAATGCTATGTGCAATCCCAACTATTAAAAAATTATATCAGGTCGCAGTATAATTTCTAAAGGTATTTTGCACTCTCTCCCTTTATCTTCTACATTCAATCTGTCACCAAGCACCGCCATTCTTCCATCATCATCTTCTTGCCTTCACTGTTCTTTCTTCTTCTTTCCCAGATTCCCATCATCTTATGCCTGAATAATGATATTCTCTTAGCTCAGTGAATCTCAGACATCAGTCTGAGGAGACGGGCAGGCCAGGGACAAAGTTTTAGTGGTACAAGAGGAAATGAGAAAATAAGGACAATGCAGTAAGTCTTTAATAACACCAAGTGGATTCATTTTAATGTTCTGTCCTTGGCTCTAGGAGTGTCCTTTCTACTAATTTGATGTTAAAATTTGATTCCTTTATGAAATAGTGGCGATAGCATGTGGTCATTTACTTTTTATTTTTTTGGTTTGTTTTTTTCCTTAATATCCTTCCTTAGCAAAACAAGTATTTGACAACTATATGTTAGTTCTCAAAAATTTTTTTAGGAACTTTCCTGATGGATGAAATCCAAAA
>NW_028015253.1:0-751 GCF_054177405.1 Leptonychotes weddellii
TTTTTTTTTTTTAACTGTGTCTAAAATTTATTCATTTTTGTAGTTAACGGTTAAAGCTCTAACAATAGGAGCATTTGTTAAAGAATTAGATAATATTGCCATCCCAAGTTATGAGCCGACCAGAGGAATTTGGGGGAGATTTTAACTAAATATGGTTTTGCTTATTTATTTGCAGTTGTTTGGTGTTTTGCTTAAATTGCTAAGTATTTAGAAGTTGGATGTTTTGGCCTCTAGCTTATTTGACATCATTGTTAATAGTCCTTTTTATGTTTTGCTTTGTGGATCTTTCATGTTAATAGGAGGAGTCTTTTGAGCTGAAGTAGTAAAGCAATTTATTCAAAGATCTACTTGACTACAATACTGTGAGGGTTAGCATATCTAAATTCTAGATTCTTTTGTACCTTCGCCTTGTTGCTCCTTGTAATTCACATTAATAAGAAGGAAAAGACTCTCAGTGATATATCCATGTTTTTGAAGTTCAATAATACATAGGTGTCAGCATTTACAATAAGAATATATAGTTTAAAACATGAACAGGGATATGTAGAATAGTACATATGGATTTATATGTAGATAAACAAACACAAGTAAAAAATAGATTAACTCTAAATTTGCTCTATATGATGTCTGTATTTGTCCTCAGTCAAGGAATAAAATGAAGGAAAATTTAAAATACTACCAACTTTGGTTGGCAAAATAGAACTCGAGTGAAAAATCATCTGATGGTAATTTACACAGGAGTTTTCAAGGT
>NW_028015254.1:0-751 GCF_054177405.1 Leptonychotes weddellii
TTAAGCAATTCAAAAGGGTGTATAATAAGTATTTTTCTCATATATTTGGGTAAATGTGGTAAACTAGTGGGGCCTGGCTGGCTCTTTCAGTAGAGCTGCAACTCTGGATCTCAGAGTTGTTAAGTTTGAGCACGATGTTGTGTGTTGAGATTCCTTAAAAATAAGATCTCTTAAAAAATTACCCTTGCTAGATGAATAGTACAAGTTTATCTCTTGATTTCTCTAAAGCTCTATTTAAAAGATAGTAAAGACATCCCAAAGAGTAGAAAGTTGCAAACAGAAAGAGAAACAGGAAAAAAGCTCTCAGCCGACAGTGACACCAACCAATTTTAGAAAATGAGCTGTATATGGATAGGGGCAAACTTGCATGAAACACTAGCTTAAGAGAAACCCTGGCCTACTGCGGAAGCACCTGTGTGTGCTGTACCCTCCGGAAAGGGTCAGGGAAAACAGCACCACATACTTTTGGATAATTGAGGAAGATGGCGTTGCCCACGTTGGTATCTGCGTGTGTGTGCATGAGTGTGCGTGTGTGTGTGTGTTTGTGTGTATTCCCTTGTGTGCATGTGTGAGTGTGTTGAGGGTTTTGATGTGGAAGGAAATAAAATAAGTGGGCTGAGTGAGAAAATTTCTAAGTCACAGAACAGCCATGCATCCATGGCCCTTTGTAAGAAGCAATGATCACTTCTAAACCCAGCAGAAAATTGGATGTTGGTCTTTGAGGAATTGAAAGTAGCACATAAAATTTTCC
>NW_028015255.1:0-751 GCF_054177405.1 Leptonychotes weddellii
AACAGACATTGTTTCCTTTGACTGATGATGATGATTTCCAACACCTTCTTTCCTTTGCTCTAGCCTCAAGTTTCAAAGGAGCCAAAGAGACGGGGCGCCTGGGTGGCTCAGTTGGTTAAGTGACTGCCTTCGGCTCAGGTCGTGATCCTGGAGTCCCGGGATCGAGTCCCGCATCGGGCTCCCTGCTCGGCAGGGAGTCTGCTTCTCCCTCTGACCCTCCCCCCTCTCATGTGCTCTCTCTCATTCTCTCTCTCTCAAATAAATAAATAAGATCTTTAAAAAAAAAAAAAAGGAGCCAAAGAGAAATCTTAGTAATTGGAGGCAGCCCGACTACCTAAGAGAAAATCATTGTGGAGCTGGCACCAGCTGTGCAAGCTTTTGAGCCTCTAATAGAAGAACTCTGTGCGCTGAGAGGCAGGAAGACAACAGAAGAGCCAGCTGTGAAATTTTGAAATTTTATGATTAACTCTTCGACTAAATGCAGACAAGTATAAATGCTCTGCCCGGAAACTGAGGCTGAGACACAGAGCAAAATGGCATCCTTTTTAAAGCCAAACACATTTCGGAGAAGAAAAAAGAAGCCCGTTTCTATTTACATACTTGAGCAGACTCCTCCTCCCTCCCGCACCCCACCCCCAGCTGCCAACCTAGGCGCTTGGCCGGCATCCACTGTAATCTGTTCTCCTTCATTATGTTAATCTGTGGGCGGAAAGATTTCTGTCATCTTCGAATCGCTTGTACAGCAATGGTA
>NW_028015256.1:0-751 GCF_054177405.1 Leptonychotes weddellii
CCCACCCAGCCTTGTATGGAAAATCTAGAATTCAGAGTTGGTGGTGGACCTGAGGGCTCTATCCTAATGAACTTGGGGCTTGGGAACTGGAAGTGAAAGAGCAGGTAAAAGCAAACAAGGAGCAGGAGCAGTGACCCCTGCCACCGTGACCTTGCCTCTAGTGACATAGGCCCATATTTGGTTGTATTTGTGAAATATTAACATAGTATTTGCTGTGGATTGGCCTGAAGGAAATTGAAGGTATAGAATCTTGTTAAAAACCCTTACTACATGTCAAGTGTTAACTTTTGAGTGAGTAAATTGGAAAGGGGATAGTGGCAGTGCAAACAAGAAAGAGGAAAGAGCATGTGGAGCTAACATTGACCAGATCTTATCAAAACTTGGCCATCAAAGAGGAGAATTGAGTCAGATAACACTGGGAAGTCATGACATAAAAGAAACTTTTTAAATTCATGTGAATTCAGATCTGAGCACAGAGTCTGAGTTTCCTTTAGAATATGTATAATTGGATGGCCAGAGCAGGCCACAGAGAAGGCAGGTGTAGAGTCTGAAATAAATGTCAGGTCTATAGGAGTAGATGCAAGGGTACTCTACCAGAGTTTTAATTAAAATGACACCCAGAGAACAAAAAGAGCTGAATCTTAAATATTAAGGGATATTTAATTTTATTGAGACAGGGAGGAGAAAGTAGACAGAGGAGCGTCCCCAAGAGGGAACATGGACCTGAAGCCAAGGGTAGGAGTTTCAGGGT
>NW_028015257.1:0-751 GCF_054177405.1 Leptonychotes weddellii
ATGCCTGCAGCCGGTGGGACGATCAGGGCTGTTTCTGGACGTGGGCTACCGTCCCCTGCAGGTGAAATGGCTCCCAGCGGAGAAGCACCGTGCCGCGGAACGGAGGCCTCTGGCGTCGGGTCCCCCGCGCTGCAGTGTGCTGCTCCATCACCAGCCGCTTGGCCGTGAGCAGGTCCTTCTCATGCTGTGTCTTTGTTTCCTGTAAAGCAGGAGTGTGACAGTGTCCACCTCAGGGAGCAACGTGGGGTAAGTGAGGTCATGCAGGAAGGGCACGCAGAGCAGGGCCAGGCCCCGTCCTCACGACGCGCGTGCGGTCGCTGATACTCTGTGCTGGGCACTGGAGATGCTGATTGCGAGGCTCTGTATTCAGATCAGCCGTAGGGAGAAGGATCAGCCTCGCCCAGAGAGAGGCCTGCCCTCTGCCCTGGGCTCTAGCCATCTCTACACCCCAGGAAGGTCTCTGTGGCCCGTGGGCTTTGGCCAGCAGAGAGAGTAAAGGGGACGTGGAGAGGGGCCGGATTGGGCTGGCTGGTTCAGGAAGGGGCCTCCGCGGGGCCGCGCGGGATCTGTGGTGTCTCTAGAAGTGCTGGAGACCACAGCTCTCGGGCCGAGCTCCAGGGCTGCAGGCTAATGGTCAGCCCTGCCGGCTGCAGGTGACTGAGCCCCAGCAAAATCCCTGGACACAGAGGCTCGGCCCGGCTGCCCCGGTAGGTGGTACTCGGCGCCTGGTGCCACATACAGCAGCCGAGAG
>NW_028015258.1:0-751 GCF_054177405.1 Leptonychotes weddellii
AAAAATTGCTTAACTCTTATAATAGATGCATTTGAAGTAAATTAAAAAAACTTAATCCAAGCCTCTTTTCTCTGAAAGCTGAAGAAAACCATCTGTTGCATCAGGTTTGCTCTGGAATGCCATGAGGCTGAGGCTGAGGCCCCTGGTGCAACCCCACGCCATACACCGACTCCAACAAAAGGAACAGAGACTAGGAACCGCTCTCGAGTTGCCCAAGCCGCCTGTGCCAAGCGGGGTGGGGCAGTGGTCCCTGGGCAGGAATGAGTTCCCATTGTCTGTAGTCATACTTAGAGGGACAAGCAGTTTTTTGATTGTCCAGACCGCCCCTGGAGATGAATGCCATCACCATGTGAAAGGCACAGCCCTTCTGGTGTGGGCGTTGGCCAAGGTGCTGGAGGGTACTCTTCCCACCTCTCTGACCCCAGGGAAGATGCGCCTGGTATCTGTCCCTGAGGCAGATCGCTGGATTTGGGGGCTGATGCTACACACTTCACTGGTGAATATTAATATTGTATTTCATTAAAATAATCAGATTTTTTTTTCTTTTTTGTGTATCGGAGCCACGTAAGTAACAAGGGAATCACCACCTGGCCTTTGAGCATCTGGGGGGATTTCCTGTGAGGCCATCCGGTGGGCCCGGTGCTTTTCAGGGTGTAGGTCTGTGATCATGTTCCATGACTCATCTCAGGAGTGGTCTGAGGAAACTATCTCTACAGGGGTCAGTTTTGATAAATTGTATTTTCCTAGGAAA
>NW_028015259.1:0-751 GCF_054177405.1 Leptonychotes weddellii
GGTGGAGGCAAAGCATCCGAGACCAGAACGTGGATACCCTCCTCCCGTTTACAAGAATCCACTTCTGTGCTCGTGGGAACTACTTAGAGCATGCTTGGCTCCCTGCTTACCTGAGGCCAGGAGGCTCTTCCTTCTCGCGGGTTAGGCTCTGGACTGCAGTGAGGCCCTGTTGTGCGCGCTTAGGACGCCCTTCTGGAGCTTTCTGTCAAAACCTTTCCCATCGCTTGTCGGCGGCTGTGACCAAGGAGGTCCAGGGTCGTGCCCGGTGAGCACAGCCCCCACCCCCCTCTCCACCGCCCCCGCCCCAGTATGTGAGCTTCCGCAGAAGCAGGTGTGAGGCCCTGTGGTCGGGGCCCAGCAGCAGGTCCGGAGCAGAGTGGGGACACGTCCCGTCTTCAGCGATCACGTCCCTGCCTGCGTGAGTCATTTCCTGAAAGGACTCAGGGCCCAGGGACTCAGAGCTGGCCGCACGGTGGTCAGCGGCTGTCCTCGCTGGAACGGGGGGCCCTTGTCAGCCGCTCCCTCCCCGCAGGGACGAGAATAGAAGTTTCGCAGGCCCATCACAGGCGATGAGTTGATTCATGGGTTCATGACTGAGAGCTTGCTTACTACGTTCCAGGTCCTCGGGCCTGAGTGTAGGGAGGTGAGAGGGAGGCGGACTGTTTCCCGACCTCACTGGAGGTCCCAGTCCAGCGAGGGGCTTGCTCAGGCTCCTGCCTCGCGTGGCTTCCCTGGAGGAGAGGGTGGCCTC
>NW_028015260.1:0-751 GCF_054177405.1 Leptonychotes weddellii
TATGTAGATCTGCATCTGATATTAAAAACAAAATACATTTAAATTAGCACCAAAAAATGAAATACTTAGGTATGTATTTAACAAAATAAATATAAGATCTATATGAGGGAAACTACAAACACTGATGAAAGAAATCAAAGAACTAAATAAATGAAGACATTCCATATTTATGAAGAAGAAGACTCAATATTGTCAAGACATCACTCCTTCCCAACTTGATATATAGGTTCCATGCAATCCCAATCAAAATCCCAGCAAGGTATTTTGTGGATATTGACTAAACTGATCTAAAGCTCATACAGGGAGGAAAAGACCCAGAATAGCCAACACAATACTGAAGAAGAACAAAGTTGGAGGCCTGGTGCTACCTGACTTCAATACTTACTATAACGGTAGGTAATCGAGACAGTGTCGTATAGGCAAAAAAAAGAGACAAGTAGATCAATGGAATAGAATAAAGAGCCCAGAAGCAGACATAACTATAGCCAACTGATCTTTGACAAAGGAACAAAGATCTTTTTTTTTTTTTTAGATTCAAAATGGTTTATTCATACAAATTTAATAGGATATATCACAATTGTTTGGTCCATAAATATTTAGGGGAAATAGTTTCTATACAATGCATTTATCAATAAACAAAGAAACATGGACAATTTTGCTAGACCACTTACTGTACTATAAACACGAAGCTCAATATATAAGATTATTGAATTTATCAACTATATTTGAAAGAGTGCACAACTGCTTTCTA
>NW_028015261.1:0-751 GCF_054177405.1 Leptonychotes weddellii
TTACAGGTGACTTTTACTGGATAAAAAAAGGCACTGTGCCCAGAGATTGAGCATTAGATAAAATACTATTCCTTCTCTTCTTAAGGACAACTCTATGACATAATCAGATTGATCTATCACTTCAGGAAAAAAAATCTAAAAATTACAAGTTTACATTAATTTAAATTGTCCTAAAAAATAGTGATCGAAGACTCCATAGTAATGGGCCCATTTTTGCTAGATCATCTTTATCTCATTGTGAGGTAGGGTTTCTTAGAAACACTTGAGTTCTGTGAGAACAGTTCACCAACATAAAGTTCAATGACAACTGTAGAGTTTAAATTGTCATGCAGTGAATGTTAAAGAAATTCACCTACATATGCGAATGAAGATATTTCCCTAGACAAGAGCACCAATAACTAAATAGATCTTAATATAAGGTGTTATAAAAAAGTGGAAATGGACTATATATTTTATTCTTGGACTCCACAGAAATTTATTAAACTTTAAAATAAATAAATAAATTCAGAGAAATCTATATATGAAATCTACATATAAAAATTTATATAAAAAGGGGGCGCCTGGGTGGCTCAGTTGGTTAAGCGACTGCCTTCGGCTCAGGTCATGATCCTGGAGTCCCTGGATCGAGTCCCGCATCGGGCTCCCTGCTCGGCAGGGAGTCTGCTTCTCCCTCTGACCCTCCTCCCTCTCATGCTCTCTGTATCTCATTCTCTCTGTCTCAAATAAATAAATAAAATCTTTAAAAAAAAAA
>NW_028015262.1:0-11456 GCF_054177405.1 Leptonychotes weddellii
CAAACAGGTTTTATGATGGGATGGTAAAAGAGAGATCCAGGGTACATGTGGTGGGCCAGCCTCCTAGTGAAGGTCCCTGGGATTACAAGAGGCAACATCAAGGTTCTGGATATTCACTCATTCAGCCAATATTTAAGAACCCACCATGTGCCAATGGTAAACTATGTATCTTACTATATATCAGTGTGCAAAATGGAAGAGAATACCTATTTCATGGAGCTTATTATACCTTAGTGGGGTGAGACCGTACATATATTTGTACATAGTCTGTCCTGTGATTATAAGAACTATGAAGAAAAATAAAGCAAGTGACAGGGACACGCAATCATCACTGGAGCGCTGGCTTGAGAGGTTGCTATTTGTCATACGTTGGTTAGGAAAGGCCTCTCTGGTCAGATGATGTATGAGCAGACAGCTGACTCTGTGCAGGCCACTGATGAGGTGAGACTATAGAGTTCATGGGACGAGATGAGGAAAGAACTTTCCAGGCAGAAGGAAATGTAAAGGTGCTAGCTGTCTGAGCGCACTAAGTGGAAAGAATAGACACATTTCTGCTATGTAAGTGCAGCACTAGTTCTGCAGACAAGTGTTTATGATAGGAAAAAAGAACACCTACTTTTGTCTATTTACACATTTAGAAATAGTAATACTTTAATAAAAGGTCAGTCTTGAAACCAGTACTATCAACGTCAAGGTTCTTTAGCCATGAGCCTTTCATTCTTTTTTTTTATTAAAGATTTTTATTTATTTATTTATTTGAGAGAGAGAGAGAGAAACAGCATGAGAGGGGAGAGGGTCAGAGGGAGAAGCAGGCTCCCCGCTGAGCCGGGAGCCCGATGTGGGACTCGATCCCAGGACTCCGGGACCATGACCTGAGCCGAAGGCAGTCGCTTAACCAACTGAGCCACCCAGGCGCCCGAGCCTTTCATTCTTATATGGTAGGCGGCATAGCCTAATGCACCTGCAACTGTGTCCCCCTTCTCCCCAAGCTGAGGTCTGTCTGATCCTCCAACAGTGGAGGGCCTTGGTCCATTCACTTGACCACTACTGATCCCATGACCCTTAAGAAACAAATGTTTCAATTTTCCTGGAATATTAAAGATACTGGGGGCACCAGACAGGTCTTAATCAGTTCTGACTGCTATGACAAAATACCATTAATTTCTCACAGTTCTGGCAGCCCGGGAGTCCAACACTGAGATGGGTGTCAGCTGATTTGTTTCCTGGTTAGAGGTCTCTTGCTCACACCTACTTTCTTCCTGTATCCTCACCTGGTGGAAAGAAAGAGCTCTGGTCCCCTCCTCTTCTTATAAGGGCACTAATCCCATTATAAGGACTCCACCCTTAAGACTTCATCTAACCCTAATCACTTCACAAAGGCCTCACCTCTAGATGCCATCACATTGGGGTGTGGGGCTTTAACATAACGGTTTGTGGGCAGTGCAAACATTTAGTTCATATCAGGGCATAGTTCTCCTCAATCAGAATTGGCATACTTAAGCAAGAAGTTTTAGATAGACATTAGATTAATATAAAGATAACAGAAATAGAAGGAGAAACATGAAAAAAATAAGATAAAAGAGATAATTAAATATAAAATATATTTACTTACATTTCAGCATGCAACGGACACTCCATTAATGTTTGCTTGTGGTTAATCAAAATAATTCCTGTCACACATCTAACACTAAACTTATTATATACATGAATACTTAGCAGTGTTTCTATTTTGTTTCTATCCTTTCCATATTTAAGGAATTATTATTATGGCAGGCTAACAAATGAATGGAAGGTGAATATAGGTTTGCTAGTGTATTGTGTCAAGCACTGTCACTCAGTTATGTGCTCATTTTGTTTTTTTACTTTTGTATAAAATATTTTGTGCATTGTTAATTAACCTCTTATCTCTTGTCACTTTCTTTTAGGGCTTTTTTATCACGAAATGTCCAGACTTAACGATTTTGGCTTCCCAGTTGATATATCTTAACTTATCCTTTAATGATATCAGTTACTTTCCCACAGAAGTGAGTCCATTTTTATCATTGTGAATATCACACTAATTTCTTATTAATAATAATTATAATAAAAAATAGACATTTATGATACCCTGGAAAAGAGTAAAAAAAGAGATAGATGATATAGCCAATCAATGTTCCTTTGCTGATTCTACTACATTAGTTCAAAGGGTTTATAAAATGTACCAAATAGAGATCTGTGATACTTTATCATTCTACTCATGTTTGTTTCTCTCTTCTGTTCCTCAGATACTTTGTCTTAAAAATTTACAAATACTATTACTGAGAAATAATCCTATCAAAGAAATCTCTTCTGAAATTCAACAACTTAAGCTCCTTAGAATTTTCAGCATTGCCTTTAATTTGATTACTACTCTTCCACCTGGGTAAGGTCGATAGCCTGAGATTATGAGCACAGAAAATAAAGAGCTTATAATTTAGAAAGAGATCAGTTTCCCTTTTGAAAATGGCTAGCAACTTTTTTAGCCATTGAATGATTCCCATTCTCTTCCAATTAGCTGATTTGCTTCTTATCATTGTGTTAAAGGTAATCCTAGCAGCTACATAGATGGCAACTAATGCGGGGCTAGTGAATGCTCATCTAGAGATTCATTATTTGAGTATAGATTAAATGAACACAAATCATAGAAGGAGGCTCAAGTGAGAAACTTGCACTGATCTCTTGACAGCCTTTGTGCATATGGAAAGGACACTGCATATGGAATTAGGAAATCTAGACTTTTAACTCAAAATTGGTAATGATCTGTTTTATCTGGAGAGTCACTTAACCTTCTTGCTCTCAATTTCCTAATCTATAAATCAAGAAATTAACCAGTATGATACGTAACATCCTTTAATAGGAATGTTGATATTTGGGTATAAAAGGGATGGAATTTTTCCAGACATATGGACTGGTAATTATTTAATTCCTAAACCAAAACCTTAGCCAAATGCAAAACAAGATACATCTTTCAGGTTAGAGTTTAACAAATTGAATGTGGGTTAAGGGCAAAGGGACAGGGACTCTTAAATAGTTGAACAACATTTTGTAAAGAAGATTCTCATAGTAATTAAGGAAACACATCAAAATTCATTTATAAAGTTGTTCACCCAGCATTGTTTATATTTATCAATCCAACAAATTCTACATTCATAAACTGTAAAACTATTCAATCATTTAAAAGAACAAAAAAGTATGTAAAAGTTATACCATGTCTGTATAAATAAATATATATATATATGCATTTCACATCACATATAATATATATAAGAAATCAACACTAAGAGTAAGAATATTGCATTGTGTGTATTTTATTTCTGTTTAAATCATCTATATTTGTCAACAGTAATGTAAATTGTATTTTCCCTGCCTTGATACTAGAAGCAGCTATTTCTCTAAGCAAACCCTGCTTCCTTTTTATTGGAAGATGGTATTTAAAACTGAGATCTGGGTACTAGATGTTCCAATGCTATTGGGACGACATTGCTTCTAGACACTCCCTGGGAACAGAGCTAAGTAATATATGTATGTATACTAATCTGTGTGTACACTCATGTCTATAATTATTTCTGTGTGTGTATATATATATATATTTGTGTATATATATACACACACATAACCCTGCATGTATATATACACATATATGCACACACAACTACATATATATGTGCATATAGAGACACTTATATATACGTATATGTGCCTATACGTATATGTGCATCTAAATAAAATTTATATTTAATAATCTATAAAATTGTAATTATAAACTTTAATAACCGTAACTGTCATTCAAACAAAATGTAAAAATTCCTAAAGCAACTACAACTTGTTCATAACTACAGGGTCAACATTGTTCACTATTTAGAGATTAAGCAAATTAGTTTGAACTATTGGTTAACTATTGGTTATATTCAAAAAGTTTTAAGGAGCTATTTCTCAAAAATATTAGTGTTTCTAAAATAAAGCAATATATATATATATATATATATTTAAAGATTTTATTTATTTACTTGACAGAGAGAGAGAGAGCACAGACAGGGGAAGCGGCAGAAGGAGAGGGAGAAGCAGGCTCCCCGTCGAGCAGGGACCCCGATGCGGGGCTCAATCCCAGGACCCCAGGATCATGATCTGAGCTGAAGGCAGATGCTCAACCATCTGAGCCACCCAGGCACCCCTAAAGCAGTATATTTTTTTATTAAATAACATAGGTTATGTATGCATATCAAGGGGAGACAGACAGCACAGATTCACCAAGGCCTAAATTTTTGTTGCTACTATTTTTGCTTTGACCTGCTTGGGGCATAGAGTATAAAGCAAATGCAGATAGGAAAGCCCAGATTCCTTAGGCACAAAGAACTGGGTTCTCATCCTAGCTATGCCCCTTACACGTAGGCCCTCTACAGTTACAGTTATGCCCTTGATTATACTATGGAAATGTATAATCCACTCTCTCAGATTAAATGAAGTTTTGTAACCATGAAAAGGTCTGTGATTTGCCTATTTAGTTTTCTTGTAAAATAAATAGATCATTTCAAAAATCCAAAAGGTTTCTTCTTTTTCCCAAAGCTTTGAGATAGCATTTGTTCATGAAATATGTGGGATATTTTGTTCATTTAAGGGGTAATGACATCACCAGAATGTGTCTCTCTCCTATCCTTGTTTTGTTTTGTTTTCCCCTTTCTTTTGTTTCTTGTCTTTTTCCATCCCAAAGCCTAACTGGAGGGCCCTCACAGCCTCCAGAAAGAACCCACTCCACTGACACCTTGACTTCGGACTTCCGGCCTCCAGAACTGTGAGAGAATGTGTCCGTTGCTCTGAGCCACCTGACTTTGTGGTCATTTGTTAGGTCAGCCCTAGGAAACTAATACAGCAACCAAGAAAAGATTATCTCTAAATGTGTTAGAAATTTCTCAGGTGGCTTTTTCTGTATGGGGCTTTATCCACTCCAAACATTTCAAAGCAGTCTTAAAGGATAAATGAATCCTTTTAGGAACTTTGGTTGTCATTAAACTACCTATAATGAAAAGAAGTCCATAAATTTCAAGATCGTAGAAAAATGTAGTTTCTCTATACTTCTATTTGCTGAAGTATTTAATTCTTTATTCATACCTCGTAATGACAAACATGTAATCATTTTTAATTTCATTTTCTCTTTCTATCTAAGGTTATTTTTTTTGTCCCATCTTGAGGAACTTGATATTTCTTACAATAGTATTGTTTCCATTCCAAATGAAATCCAGAAACTCAGGTATTTTGGAAGTCGTAAGTACACAAAGTCGTATGCCCTGTAAGGATATATTTGGTGATGACTGTGTTGGAGAAAATTGAGTTCTTTCATATATTTAATAGCCACAAAACATAATATATGAAAACATCACATTTACAAAAACATAATTTGAATGACTGGTATTTTTAAGACGCAATATTTTCAGTAATTATTTAAAAGCTGTACCAATGGCTCCTTAATAGAATGACACGCATCATTTTGTCCGTTTTTCTGTGTGTACACCTCTAGTTCTTATCAGTTTTATTTATTTGGGGTAAGGAAATACATATATACAGTGTAAGCCTAATACCAAGCTCTGATTCTTTCTCACACTGATTTTTAAAAAGTCTCTGAAGTTCATCTATGTCCTCCTAGGTCAGTACCATACTATTTTGATTATGACTTTAGAATAATTTTTAATAATTATTAGGGAGATTATTTTTCAATAATAGTCTTTTAACTATTCTCTTTAGATCATGAGCTTTAAGATCATTTAATATAAATCGAAGCTCCTCCACCCCAAAAACATATAAACACAAAACTGAGGTTTTGATTGGAATTGTCCTGAGTTTATATATAAATTTTGAAGAATTTACATTTCTGATGTTAATAAATCTTTTCATCCTAAAACATAGCATATTTTTTTCATTTGTTCAGCTCTTGTTTTATGTCCTTCATAAGAATTTATGAATTGGGGTACCTGGGTGGCTCCATTGGCTGAGGGGCCAACTCTTGGTTTCGGCTCAGGTCATGATTTCAGGGTTGTAAGATCGAGCCCCACCTCCAGACCCGCATCAGGCTCTGCACAGAGCCTGCTTGAGATTCTTTCCCTCTCCCTCTCCCTTCCTCTCTCCTCCCCATGCTCTCTCTCTCTAAAATAAACAAATAAAATCTTTTTTAAAATTTATGACTCATTTCACATAAGTCCTTTATCTTTATTACTAACCTTCTCTAAGTATTCTATAATTGTGTTGCTACCATGAATGTAACATTTTCTCTAATTTTTATTTCTAGCTATTGCCAGTACAGAATAGAGAAAAGCTATGTCCTTCCTTACGTGAATTTAAAATCAAGCTATATAACCAAAATTATCTTCATTCTCGTTCACTTTTACTAGATTTTCTTTGGTTTTCTAGGAGCATAGTCTTATCTTCAGTAAAGCAAGATATTTTTCTCTCTGCTTTTCTAATATTTGTACCAGTTATTTAATTACCCGTGCGAAAATCTTTATATTTTAATAGGAGAATTCAACCTGCTCACGTTTGTTATGGCTGGTAGCTGATATATTCCATTTTTTTCCTTCCATTTTACTGTGTATTTATTGTTTATTTACATTTTTCTTTTCCTATTTGCCTTCTGTGTGTGTGTGTGTGTGTGTGTGTGTGTGTGTGTGTGTGATTTTTTTCAGGATGCTATTTGTTCTCTTTTTTTCCTCCCACATTAATTTTGGAACTCTACTGTACTTTCCCAGGCTATTAATGGCTATCTTTTTTTCCCCCAAAACACACAAACACATTTTTCTTTAATATTTTATAAAATCAAGATAAAAGCTACTTCCCCCTCTATGGTGGTCCATCCCCCTCTGCTGCCTTCCACCAACAGTTGAGACCTTGAGAATTCTTTTATCTTCCTGCTTTTCCTCCAAATTCACTTACCCCTTATTTGATTCTAGGTGTTGCTGAGATGGTTTAGAAACTTCAGTTTCATATTCTCATTAGTATTTTTCTCTTCATTACATCTCTTTTTATTTAAAGAATATTTATTTAGTGCTGAGGTCTCATAAGCATTTGCAGTCATTCTCCATTTATATTTGACTCTGTGTATTTCAAGACCCATAGCTTACTGCCCTTCTTTCGTCTCATCCGGAACCTGGAGATACCTCCTTTGATTCATTGTCTAGAGTTTTCTCTTATTTACGTTCCTCAGTTGGAGTTTGTGGGCCATTTTTTCCTCTGAATCTTTAATCCTAACAGATAATTGGTGGCTCCAGTAGGTGGGTGGTCGTGCATTGCAGCCCCTTCCATAAGAGGTCCTCAGCAACCCAGCCTCCCCCAGATGCCAGTGCCTGATGCTGGTTTGATTTCTTCTTCCTTTTAAGTGGTTCTTACTTTTATCTGGAAAGACTATGATTTTCTCATAATCCTGGGTCTTCAGGAATTTTATCAGATTATGCTTAAGAGTGTGTCTTTTTTTTTTTTTTTTAACCTGTTAAAACTGTTCTGTACCTAATTCTACCATGGCTAGGGGAAACTGATGTTCCCCACACCAATAAGCAATTCTAGGACATGTGCTGGGTGTCCTACAATTCAACTCAATTCTGACACTATCCACCTGGAGATGGCATCAGATTTTACTGGTTGAGGGCTCAGTTCCATAAGGCAGCCCATCCCCCCCCCACCCCTTCAGCTACAGGTGGAGACCTGTGCTTCTTACCAACCAGCTACAGGTTGGAGGTTCCCATGACTCCCTCTTCGGGTTCCATTAATTTGCTAGACTGACTCACAGAAGTCAGGAAATCTGTTGACTCTCTGGGTTACCTGTTTATTATAAAGGATATATATTAAAGGATACAAATCAACAGCCAGATGAAGAGATACATCAGGCAAAATCCCAAATAAAGGAGCTTCTGTCCTCATGAAGTTTAGGACCTGGCCCACTGGCATATTGAAGTGTTCTGATTCACCAACCTGGAAAGTCTCTGACCCGTCTCTCTCTCTCTCTCTTTTTTTTTATGTGGAGGTTTCATTACATAGGCATGATTAATTAAACCAGTGGCCATTGGCAATTGATTTAACCTCTGGACCTTCTGCCCTCCCTGGAAGTCATGGCCGTTTATGGTTGGAACGGTTCCCTAAAAACCAGCCCCATCTTTAGGTGCTTTCCCCAAGTCACCTCATTAACAGAAACCCAGTTGTGGTGGAAAGGAGCTTGTTAATGAAAAATAAGACACCCATTTCACCTTTATGGCTCTGAAGTGAATTCAAGAAGTGAGAACAAGAGACAAAATATAACAAAAGATGTTCCCCTTGCTCTTACTGCTCAGGAAATTTCAAGGGTTTTGGGAGCTGTGATCCGGGAACTGTGGACGAAGACGAAATATATATTTCTTGTAAGTCACAAAATCACATCTGTCTTTCAGGGAATTCAAGGAACTCTTTTAATCACCAGCTTAAACTTTTTTGTTTTTAGTCAAGGAAATATGTTTAACCATCACCACTTCTCCATCTGTTTCATTTTCTCTTCCGGAAACACCTATTATTTATATGTTAGGGCTCTTGGACCTGTCTTCCATGGCATCTATATAGTTTTTTCTTGTGCTTTTTCTTTATATTTTTGCTCTGTTTGAGTTATTTCTTCTACTTTGTCTTTGCCTCTAATCTGTATGAAGACCATGTTCTTCTTCAGCTCATCCACTTAATTCTTTAGTTTTACAAATCATGTATTTGGGTTCAAGAAAGTCTGTGTGTGTGTGTGTGTGTTATTAAGTGAATTTTATTAAGTGTTTCTCCTGCTCCCCACCCCAACGTCTCTGCCTCCACAGAGTGTAATTGCCCCAGGAACACTGTTCTGTGTGTTTGTCAGTTTTTCTCTTCTGGCTGATCTGTCTTCTGCTCAGGACCAAAGGCAGTCTTCGAGCACCATTCAGAGAGTGTCAGTGGTGTGACAGGAGAAAGTTTCTCTGCCCCCTAGGATGCTCAGCTGCTAAGGCTGTCTCAATGTGGAGCTCTTCCAGCTTTAAAGATTGTTTAGCCTATCAAACTCCGCAGAACTCATCGAGAGGAAAGATGAGCCCAGACTGCTGAAACCTCTAAGATAAAGCAACTCTGGCGGGGGCAGCCTCCCCCAGGGCATTTGAGGACCCTCACTGGCATTTCCCTAGAGTCCATGACACTTATTCTGGTTTTCCATTGGGCTCTCTGCTGCTGGCCCTTAGGCTTGTGTTTGGTGTTGAGGGAGCAAAGTGACAATGCCATCTCTCTCCTTTGGGACCAAAGTAAAGCCTGGGATCTTGCTCACCTTTTCCAATCTATGACAAGTGCAGTAGTCAGACTGTGGCTGAGGGATGAAGACAGCTGAGGTGCCATCTTCCTAGCCTCATTGTTTCAAATCCCTCCTTGACCATGTTTTAATATTGTCAGCAGGAGTCAGAACCAAAGAATTTAAATTGTGTGAGGAAGAAACTACACTGCACATGAGAATCTAGAGTTCCCAGCAACTTATGACCTACAGTCCTCATGTCATCCACTTCACTCCTAGCACCTTTGACAAGTTGGACTAGCCTTTGATTTGTATTTATGTGTCCCTCATAAACAGATACTTTTCTGCCTGTCCTCAGCACGAAGTAGAAAGGAGATGAGTGACTGTAAAACAAACAAACAAACAAAAAAACACCATTGAGACAAGTAGTATAAAATGAGAAAATCAGTAATGTTGGTTCTCTTTGAACAAAGGAATCACTATATCAGAAGCAACTGACACAGTAAAAACTAAGGGGATTCAGGTGATGAAAAATCAAAGTTGCAACATAGCACATGATACATTTTGATAGTGTTAATTTCACTGTTTTGATTAGGCTTGAAGGAAAAAAATATGTACTGGTGTTCAATTTGTCTATGAAAATAGATTCTTTCTTTGTATCATTATACTATACTATATTTTTTCTTTTTTCCTAATGACATGTTGCAAAGACCCAGAGTACATGCTGTAACTCTACTAGTCACACAAATGCACTCATCTGTATAATAACAAACTGTTTCATTTGCTTTATAATTCTCTGATTCTAAGCAAATACTTAAACACTTATATTTTATTGCTACTACGTTTGATGCCAATTTGCAGAAACACTGGGAAAAAATTTTACTTCAGTATTATAATTGCATAAATACCTTTTAAATTTGGTTTCCCTTATTTGCAGATCACTTGAAAAACTGAATGTTGATGGGAATGAACTGACGACTTTTCCATCTGCAATTTTGAAGCTTAACCTGAAAAAAATCCTGTTTGAGAATACTTTCACGCATCCTGCTTTTTGGAAAGAGAATTCTTTGAATAGCCCACCGTCTCTTACTCAGATTACTTCTTTTTTCTTTTTAAAAAATAATCTACATGAATATTATGATGTGATCCCAGTGGAAATTCAAAAGCTACTAAAATGGTGAGCAAATTCCAAAGCCCTTTTAATGAAAATACACTTTTAAGCATTTAAAATGTTATTCATTAGAGGGCAGGTGACAGTTTTAACACACCCACACCACAGCCTCGAACATACATAGAATTCTTTAAATTTCTCCTTCTGGCTCTTCAAACATAATAATATCGTCTAAATGCAGCCCATTTACCAATATTCTCAAGTTACTACTTAATTCCAGTGTGAGTTACAAATTGCTGAGGTGTACCTGGCAACATCTATAGCATTGTGATATTCATCTTTTCTATGAATTACTAAGGACATAGAAGTGGTTTCTTCCAAAAAAGGGTTCTTTAGTCCCAGGCACACTATGCAGGGAAACACTTTATATTCTAACTTCCTAGAGACCAGGAAGAGAACAGCCTTATTTAGAGCAATTTCTCCTCCTCAGGGATTAATGGCCGGCATGAGAATCATTGCCTAATCTCAGAACCAGGGTTTTTAAGCCCCATGCATTAGGAGTCCACTCAGCTTATCTCATATTTCCTTCAGATGGTATAAAACTATTTTTACACTCATCAGTGCTTATATTACTAATTTGACAAATATTTGTTGTATGCCTAAGTAAATTTCCCAGGAGTATATAAATTACCAATATTGACTCCATAAAAGGCAGGAAGCCTAAACAGACTAGTAATCATCAAAGAAATTGAAAAAGGTGATTAATAATCTACCAACAAAGAAGGGACCAGGACCCGAAGTTTTCAATTTTAATGCATTGAGATGTTAGTGCGCATGAGATTTGAATGTACATGAAAAACTAAGAAAAATCTCGAAGGCCAAAAAGTTTTATAAAGAAGTAAAACCTAACTAGTGAGTGGTAAACAGATATGGGACAAAAAGATTTGAATTCACACAAAGTAGGGAAAGCTGAACCTGACAGTCCTCAAATCTGTACCCAAGAATGGGCTAAGTGTCCTCAAGCAGTGCCTTTTTTCCAGTTAAACAAATGTTTTCAAAAGAAACATCCTCAATTTAGACTTTGGA
>NW_028015263.1:0-751 GCF_054177405.1 Leptonychotes weddellii
GGTGGTTTGGCCTCAAGCACGTGAGTCTCGATGGGAATGACCATTTTTGTCCAAGCAGTGAGGCGGTGTTTCTCCGAGCTTCAGGCTGCAGGTCTGGGCTTCCCGAGGGTGTCTGTACCCAGGACCTGTGAGCATACCTCCAGCCTGTGTGTCCGTGTCCCCCTGTGTTACCGGCTTGTAACAGCACCTGCCTGCCTGCGTCGTTCAGGCCAAAAGAACATACGCAAAGCACTGAACACTTAGAACGAGGTTGTTGCCCCATTTCCGAATTCTTAAAAATTCTAAAAAATTAAAAAACAACGAACGGTTGTTTGTTAAAAATAGACTGGAGTAACTGCACTTCACAGGTGGGTGGCTTCGGCATCTAGAATGATCTCTCCCCAAGACTTGTGTCCTGATGTTGCGCTTGGATTCATTGCACAAAGAGTAAGTTCTTGCCCAGTTACAGGGCAGCCAGCGGCCGGTGAGGAAACACATCTAAATGTTTAACTCTGTTTTTGAAACAAACGCATCTTCAGTTTTTAGAATCCATTTTCTCATAGTCCAGTTACTAAGTTTCAGGTTGGTAAGTGGGCTTAGATTGGGGCAGTGAATTTTTGAAAGAACCATCTAAGTAAGCGTGTGCTTGCTTGGACTCACTGATTTAACCCTCACCAAGCTCAGGGTGGAAGGCGCGATTGTCCCCTTTGTTTTACAGATAATACAGCATCTACTTGCAGCTGTTTTGAATTCAACACTGAAATTTTTTAAA
>NW_028015264.1:0-751 GCF_054177405.1 Leptonychotes weddellii
ATGGTCAGTAATTTCTTTGACATTGGCTGTAGAAACATTTTTCTGGATCTGTCTCCTAAGGCAAGGGAAACAAAAACAAAATTAAACTATTGGGACTATACAAAATAAAAAGCTTTTGCACAGTGAAGGGAACTATGAATAAAATGAAAAGGCAACCTACTAAATGGGAAAAGATATTTGCAAATGATATATCCAATAAAGGGTTAATATACAAAATATATAAAGAATTTATACAACTCAACCCCCCGAAACAAATAATCCAATTTAAAAATGGGCAGAAGAACTGAATAGACATTTTTCCAAAGAAAACATATTGATGGCCAACAGAGACATAAAAAGATGCTCAACACCACTAATCATCAGGAAAGTACAAATTGAAACTGCAATGAGATATCACCTTCACCTGTCAGAATAGCTAGAATCAAAATAACAAGTATTGGCAAGAAAAGGAAACTTCTGCACTATTAGTGGGAATACAAATTGGTACAGTCACTGTGGAAAACAGTATGGAGGTTCCTCAAAAAATTAAAAATAGAATTACCATATGATCCAGTAATTTCACTACAAGATATTTACCCAAGGCAAAATGAAAATACTAATTCAAGAAGATACATGTACTCCTATGTTATTGCAGCATTATTTACAATAGCCAAATTATGGAAGCAACCCAAGTATTCTTTGATAGATGAATAAATGAAGATGTGTTATATATACAGAATGGAAAATTACTCAGCTGTAAAAAAAAAAAAAA
>NW_028015265.1:0-751 GCF_054177405.1 Leptonychotes weddellii
CCCACATCAATGCTGCATGGCACTGTAACCCGAGGAGGCCTGGAGCAGAATGCAGGGAAAGGAAGGAGAGAGATCTCCACAGGAAAAGTTGCTTATAAAATTCAAGTGAGCATCAGCAGAAATACTGCATTCATAAGCCTTGGAAATGGGGGTTTTTATACCATTGCCCTAGGAAGCTTACATTGAACAAAGTACAAAACGGCCAACAGATCTAGGTCTAACTAAACAATGTTAAAACTTAAACACAAGTTAGCATGACAAATGCTCTCCATTTTCCCTTTAAGACATGATCCTTCGCACTGATTGGATAAGCTACTTGGTCTCCCCTTGCACATGGGCTCAGCTGTATCTATTGCACAAGCAGGATGCTTTGGAAGAGTTCACTCCTTTTTACCAGGAGATCTGTTGAACATGCACAGGATGTTAGAGAAAAGATGCTTGATTCTGGTACAATTCCAGGAGGGTGGGTTCCCACCCTGATGAGGAAGCAGAAGGCAAGCTGAGGACAAAGCACAAGCGGACAGCCCGCAGGTGGGGATGTGTGGGACATTCCTCAGGCACTCCTGGTTGAGCTAAAACTAAGGGAAGGAAAAACAAATGGTTACAGTCCTGCAGGACAGGAGTCTCCTTCAGTTTACAAATGTCTTAGTGATTTACAAGAAAAAAACATTCTTATCAAGAGCCTAACTTCCAATGTGGTATATATACACAATGGAATATTATGCAGCCATCAAAAGGAATGAGATCTTGC
>NW_028015266.1:0-751 GCF_054177405.1 Leptonychotes weddellii
TCCCACCTACTCCCTCAGTTCGTTCTCTATAGTTAAGGGTCTCTTATGGTTTGCCTCCCTCTCTTTGACAAAATGCATTCTTAAAGCTGACATCTACTAGGTTATATTAAAATTGTGTGAAAAGTAGAATATACACTCCCTTATAATATTTCAAAGATGATCAGATTTATGTCATGATTTCTTAATTCAAAATTGGTTTCTAAAGTCTATGGGTCAAGCAATTTTATCTTCATGAAGAGGTATACAAAGCTATTTCAGTGCCCACAAGTTCTCTTACCATTCATGGGAAAGGCATGCAGCATCCCTAACAGGGATTTTCAGATTCTCTCTTATTACTCAAGAAACATTTCCAGGTTCTGCCTCTGGCCTCTTCTCTTAATGCTTTTGCTTAGACTTTTAGTTCTTTCTTGTTTCCTTGTACCTTGCACAGCCACTTCAGATTCAGGCCAAGGATGTAATTTCAGTTTGACTCCTGAAAGCCCTGTGTCAGACTACCCTTACCTCACCTGCTATAGCTCATATCTCTATCCTCAGGCATTTCAGCCCCAGTCTGGGTCCTCAGAACACTCATATTAGTCCAGCATTTCCAGTTCCAGCTTATTGACAAGAGACCCAAGGATGTGAATAGGTTGGACTATTAATACTAAGTACATCTTATATTTATACATTTGTACTTTCTCAGGATTCTGTTTCACATCTTAATAATGGAATGTGTGATGCACATCATGGGCAATGCTGTGATCATTTACAC
>NW_028015267.1:0-751 GCF_054177405.1 Leptonychotes weddellii
CGGTAAATCGTGAGTGTGAAGGTGACAAATCACTCACATTTGCCTTCCTGTGGAACAAAGCCACCTTCGGAGCAATGTCTTTGTAGGAACTGCAGGTGGCGAGGGTGCCCGAAGGCCTGGGATGTCTTCCCCCCCGCCCCCCTGCCCCACGGTCACCAGGCCAAATGGTGCCCCTCTGGGGAGCGCGGGCAGGCGCTTGCAGGGAATTGCTACACAGGCAGATTGGACTTTTCCATGGAAAGACATAACAAGGATGATTTTGAGACCAAGCATTGGAAAGACAAGGGGAAACGTGAGAGCTTGAGCAGAAGGTAGGGGAGGGGAGAGGAAGGACCATTAAAAGTCTGAGGAGAAGAGGGGAGGCCTTTCTGCAGCGGGAGCTCCCTCAGCCCGCCTGTCTCCACCTCTTGGGCCTGACCGCCTCTAGTCAGTCTGCAAGCCGACGGGATCCTGAAGTTGGGGAAGCACAAGGTTTTCTTTCAACTTCAATCTAAGCACCACCCCCCGCCATGAGCCTTGGTCTGTGTGGTTCCTGGTGCCCAGCCCTGCCCATCTCCCAGCCTTGTCTCCCGCTGACCTCTCACTTGCTCTGTCCCGGCCACACTGGCCTGGGAGATACTCTACCAATAGTCCCCGCAAAACTTGCCTCAGCAGACCCTGTGCTGCTTGCTATCCCTGCCTGCATTGTTCTTACTCCAGAGAGAGCTGCCTCCTCCCCATCTCCATTTCTGCTTGTCCTCTAAGGAGCACA
>NW_028015268.1:0-751 GCF_054177405.1 Leptonychotes weddellii
TTTGTTGCAGCATTGGATTTGTTTTGGAGTTCAGTGGGTGCAGTAAACTGCCTGTTTTGGGTTTGGCTGGCCATGGGGCAAGAGCCAAAGCTGTCCAAACCCAGCCACATCAGGCTTGCATTTGAGGAGACCAGCATTGAAGGCATGGAGAGCACTCTAGAGCTCAAACAGGCCTTGGGGGGGGAGGGGTTGTGTGACTCGTTCCCCTGCTGTGGCAGGAATGTTTCTAACCTGTTTGGGTCAGTACAGCTCCTTTTTTTTTTTTTAAGATTTTAATTATTTATTTGACAGAGACATAGCAAGAGAGGAAACAGAAGCAGGGGGAGTGGGAGAGGGAGAAGCAGGCCTCCCGCCAAGCAGGGAGCCTGATGTGGGGCTCGATCCCAGGACCCTGGGACCATGACCTGAGCTGAAGGCAGATGCTTAACGACTGAGCCACCCAGGCACCCCAGTACAGTTCCTTTTGTGACTGATGAAAAGTTTTCATCCTGTCCTTTGGCAATCACTTCAGAGTCTCAAATCTTGTACATAGGAAATTCCTTCTTGAAGGTTACCAAAATCCCCCTGTGCTTGATTAATCTTTGTATAATGACCACCTAGAAAGGTTTCATATCTTATTTTTTTTAAATTTTTGTTATGTTAATCACCATACATTACATCATTAGTTTTTGATGTAGTGTTTCATGATTCATTGTTTGTGCATAACACCCAGTGCTCCATGCAGAACGTGCCCTCCTTAATACCCATCACC
>NW_028015269.1:0-751 GCF_054177405.1 Leptonychotes weddellii
GACTGGAGGGGAGCAGAGGGTGAAGCAGACCCCCCTCCCCCCCAACTGAGCGGGGAGCCTGCCACAAGGCTTATCCCAGGACCCTAGGATCATGACATGAGCCGAAGGATTAACCCACTGAGGCACCCAGTGGCCTCCTTCCACTGGTTTCTAATCGCTGTATTTTTTGAAAAGCATAATAGCCTCTGATTTTTTTTTTAACGATTTATAAATTACTAGAATTTCCATTTAATTTTAGAGTTATTTTAGAATTCAACTTTTTCAAATTTGAAAAAATTTAAATATACTTTCTCATTTTAATTTTGAAATTAGTCCTTTTTGTGTCTTGGTAATGGATATTTCATATATCTAAATATGGTCTTCATTCTCTTATCTTTATCTGCACAGAAGTATTTTCTATATGTTTAATTTCTCTAAATTAGTTCCAGTTACACTTTGTACATTTCAGAATCAAAAAATATTTAGAGCTGTAAGAAGCTCTTTTTTTTTTTTTTTTTTTAGTGTTCCATGATTTATTGTTTGAACCCTGGGCTCCATTCAGTACGTGCCCTCTTTAATACCCATCACCAGGCTAACCCATCCGCCCACCCCCCTCCCCTCTAGAACCCTCACTTTGTTTCTCAGAGTCCATAGTCTCTCATGGTTCGTCTCCCCCTCTGATTCTGCCCTCCATTTTTCCCTTCCTGCTTTTTTTTTTCTTTTATTTATTTATTTTTAAAGATTTTATTTACTTGACAGAGATACAGTGAGA
>NW_028015270.1:0-751 GCF_054177405.1 Leptonychotes weddellii
CTATTTAATTTGAGCATTTCCTGTGATTGTAGAGTGAATGGTTTAACATTTTTTACAGCTGGAGTAGCCAAGAAAATTCTAGAACAGACAAGGAAAAAGGATGGCCTTGTGGGTTATTAAAAGATATACAAATATGTACCCAATCCACAATCACAGAGAAAGCGGTAGAACAGAAGAGCAAGTCAGAAACAGACACGTGGATTTGGGATATTTTGTTTGGTGGTTTTGCAGATCAGAGGGAAAAGAGATAATTGAATAGATGCTTTTGTGCTGGGGGGGCTAGTTTTCCTTATAAAAGATAAATTTGCTAGATCGAAGAATAAAATATTAAAAATAACAGTACAGAAGTTATAGAAGGAAATATAGATGAATTCATCCATCATTCTGGTGTGAGAAAGGCTTTTCTAAGCAGGATATAAAACCTAGGGGCCATGAGAGGAAGAAGATCAATTGTCAACACAAACATTTTTTTAAAAGATTTTATTTATTTATTAGAGAGAGAGCACACAGAGGGAGAGGAAGAGGGAGAAGCAGACTCCCCACTGAGCAGGGAGCCCAATGCAGGACTTGCTCCCAGGACCCTGAGATCATGACCTGAGCCGAAGGCAGATGCTTAACCGACTGAGCCACCCAGGCGCCCCAACACAAACATTTAAAGCCACTTCATGACAAATGTTACTATGAAGGAGAAGACAAATGGCTCACTTGGAAAATATATTCACTATACATCACAGCAACGATCTAATTTTTA
>NW_028015271.1:0-751 GCF_054177405.1 Leptonychotes weddellii
CAAAGAGCCCGATGCAGGACTTGATCCCAGGATCCTGGGATCATGACCTGAGCCGAAGGCAGATGCTTAACCGACTGAGCCACCCAGGCGACCCTGGACATTCTTATCTTGTTCTTGATCTTAGGGAGAAAGCTTCCAGGGTTTTATCATGAATATGATGTTAGCTGTGTGTTATAAGGTTTTGTAACCCACACTTTTTATTCAACACTGTATCATACACATGTTTCCAAAAAGCAAAAACATTTTTGTGTTTAATATATCCAAGAAATAAATGACAAGTTTGAGAATCAGATACAGCCGAAGAAAGAATCAGTAAACTCAAAGATAGGTTAGAAAAATATCCAGAATGAAACTCAGAGGGACATAAATATGGAAAACACAGAAGAAAGTGTAGAAGACAAAGGGATATAGTGTGAAAGTCTAATATATGCGTAATTGGATTCCCAGAAGGAGAAATGATGTGGCAGAAGCAGTGTTTGGAGAAATAAATTTCTAAAATTGAGAAAAGATATCCAGACATAGGTTTAAGAATCCCTAGAGCTTCAGACAATATAAATCAAAAGAAAAACAAATTTTGGCACTTTATAGTAAAACTGCTAGAAAAGAGAGAGAGAAACTCCTAAAAACATATAGAGAAACAGTATGGTAGTTTAACAAAATATTAAAAATAGAATTACCATATGATCCAGCAATTCCACTTCTGGGTATATACCCAGAAGAATTTTTTTTAAGATTTTATTTATTTATTTAT
>NW_028015272.1:0-751 GCF_054177405.1 Leptonychotes weddellii
GCCCTACAACAATCACTTTGTGACTCTGGAGTTGTTTCAACTGTGGCAGTTATGTCTTGTGTAAAACCAAACAAAGCAATCATCAAATTAAAATAATAATTTGACCACCATGATCATTATGTTGATTTAGCTCTTTCAATCAGTGTTAAATCTACAAGCCGTAGTTTTATTATTATTTCTTCACTTTATTTTTTTTTTGTTTTTTGTTTGTTTGTTTGTTTTGTTTTTTTTTTTTATTCATGAGAGACAGAGCGAGAGAGAAAGGCAGAGGGAGAAGCAGGCTCCCAAGGAGCAGGGAGCCCGATGCGGGACTCGATCCCAGGACCCTGAGATCATGACCTGAGCCGAAGGCAGACGCTTAACCATCTGAGCCACCCAGGCGCCCTATTTCTTCACTTTATAATACAAATCTGAGGGCATTTATATAATAGCATAGATAAAGATGAAGCCACAGGGAGCTAAGCCAAGGTAGCACTACAAAGTGGACAGGATGGAGAAAGCACAAAAATCTGTATGCGCTGAGGAAACAGGTCTGCTTACAGTTGAATTTCTATTAAATAAACCTATGTCAGAATCATTAAGATTTATTTTTGGGAAACAAAAACTATTCTACCTATTTGAAACACAAAGGAAGGACACCTGGGTGGCTCAGTCAGTTAAGTGTCTGCCTTCGACTCAGGTCATGATCCCAGGGTCCTGGGATTGAGTCCCGCATCAGGCTCCCTGCTCAATGGGGCACCTGCTTCTCCCT
>NW_028015273.1:0-11455 GCF_054177405.1 Leptonychotes weddellii
ATAAATAAATAAATAAATAAAATAAAAACTAATGATGTAATGTAGGGTGATTAACATAGCATAATTAAATAAATAAATAAATAAAATAGTACTTTTCAGATGGAAAGCAACTATTGCTCTAAGTAAAAAGTGAATATTTTTCCATGACCCATCCTGCTATTGTGTTCTGAAAAGTATTGACACTTTTCTCAATATGTGATTCATCTAGTATATAATGTCATGTAATACATATTTTTTCAAAAGCATACATTTGAACATTCTTACCTTTTAAAAATGAAAGTATAAACCCGAATCTGATTGAGATTCTGTTCCATGAAGTGCACATCTGTATGATTTTGAATTAGTTCCTCAGACATTTTCAGACTCAATTTTCCTATCTGTAATATTATCCCATTATGCTAAATAAGTTCTAACCTGATTTTAAAAGATTAACTCGGCCTATGCAATGGAGGCAGCACAGAATAGTAGGAAAAAAATGCAGACTTTGCAGGCAGAGGGGCAGACTCTGACTTCTGTTTTGGTATACAACACTGAAGTCACAAATTTTCTGTCTCACATTTTACCCCTGTAAAATGGTGATGAAAATAACCTACTTTACAAAATTGTTGTGAGGATTAATTAGCTAGTGGGTATTCAATAAAAGTTAACTATTACACTGGTAAAAATTACATGATTATTTACTGTAAATCTTATCTTTGCCCCAATTACAAATGACTATTACCATAGTTTATGACTAGGAGAATTTAATTTAAATAACTGACATGGAATTTTAAATGACCTGGTGAGATTTAAATGGTTTTGTTAGTGTGTTTTCAATCTGCTTGATTAGATGTATTTGTGCATAAATACAAATACCATGCTTAGGGGTATCATTTTCATTGAGCTCCTAATTACCTTAATATCCCAACTGCCCTGCAGGTGATTCACATCTTGGAAGGGTGGGAGAATGATTCTACACTCATTTTCAATTCAACTTGAATTTTTCTGTTTCATTATTTTCAACGAAATTGGATTTGGTGATACTTGACACCTGATAAGATTTTGTTTATTCTGCTGTAAAGGAAGGCTAATAAAGTAGATTTCCACGGGGCTTATCATCTTGGTTATAGCATTTTAGAGCAACATAAAATTGCACAACCATCCACTTATAATATTCTTTCTTTATGGCTTTTCATAAACAATACTGCTTTGTGTTTGGTATTGGAATTTGAGAACCTAAAGTATAATTTTATACATTGTCTGTTTCTATAGTGAAATAGAGTAAAGCACGGTGGTCTAGATTCTTTTGTGAGTCTTTATAGATAACTTTTTGCTATAATTACAAAAATGTAGTGGACTAGTAAACAAATTTGAGTACTTACAATTTGGTTAATGTGGATGTCTTGCTATTGGAAAATTAAAAACCTTAAAATTGGTATCCTTTACTGCCTTAGTCCATTCAGATTGCTATAACAAAATGCCATAGACTTGGTAGCTTATTAACAACAGCAACATTTATTTCTCATGGTTCTGAAGCTTGGGAAGTCCAATAGCTATGTAGATTTTAAATTTCAATTGACATAGACAAATCTTCCTACATAAGGTTTGTTACAGTTTGCTCTCTACTAGCAATGTGTGAGAGTGCCTGCTTCCCATATCCTCATCAACAGAATATGTCATCAAACTTTTGGCTTTTTATAATCATCTAAGTGAAAAAGTTATCTCTAGTAGATTTATTTGCACTTCCCTAGTAATAAGTAAAGTTGAGCCCATTTCATAATCTTAAAAGCAATTTATACTTTCCTTTTCTGTGAACTGTCCTTTCCTTATTTTCCTGCTGGGTTTTGGTATTTCATTATTGAAATACCATATTAATGGTTAATGTCCCATATTAGGGACATTAGCCCCTCTTATTGTAATATAAATTACAGTTACTCCCTAGTTTTAAAATGTTGATTGTGGTCTTATTTTTATTTTATGTTATAGAGTTTATATTTTCTTTTATTAACTCTTCATTTGGAAAGGCTTATCCCATCCTGAAGGTATGAAAATAAAGAAATATGAATTAAGGATCTACTCTTTGCAGGGTACTATGCTACTTACTATTATCACTATAATTAGTCCCTGCCCACATTTTTCAAGAAAAGGTAATCAGTGTGCAAACTACTCAGAAACACTAGGCTGTGTAAAACAGTGGTATGATAAATGTATAAGCCACATTAAGTTATTTACCACTTTATTAATTATAATTGTATTAATTACCAATTATCATAATTTTCCTAGTTATATGAATGAATATTTGGTTAAAACATCTCTACCATGCCTCCTCTAAGCTTCATGAGATGTAGAAGGTTTATCTGTTTTATTTGCCATGTTATCCCCAGAGTCAGGCTCAGAGCCTGGGAAATTGTAGCCACTTAAACATCTGTTTATTGAATAATGACTGAATGTTCATCACAGTGCCTAACACTGTAAACTCAAAGTCTACCTGGACATACATATCTGTAAACAAGTAAAACAATGTCCATTTCTGGGTTTTCTGTTCTGTTCCACTGATCTATGTGTCTGTTTTTATGCCAGTACCTACTGTCTTGATGATTACAAGCTTTGTAATAGAGCTCGAAGTCTGGAATTGTGATACCACCAGCTTTGCTTTCTGTTTCAGGATTGCTTTGTCTTTTCGTGGTCTTTTGTGGTTCCATACAAATTTTAGGATTGTTTGTTCTAGCTCTGTGAAAAATGCTGTTGGTGTTTTGATAGGGATTGCATTAAATGTGTGTGTAGATTGCTTTGGGTAGTATAGACTTTTTAACAATGTTTGTTCTTCCAATCCATAAGCATGGAATGTTTTTCCATTTCTTTGTGTCCTCTTCAAGTTCCTTCATAAGTGTTCTATAGTTGTCAGAGTACAGATCCTTTACCTCTTTGGATAGGTTTATTCCTAGGTATCTTGTTGTTTTTGGTGCAATTGTAAATGAGCTTGATGCCTTGATTTTTCTCCTGCTTTGTTATTGGTATATAGATATGACAGATTTCTCTACATTGATTTTTTATTCTGCAAATTTGCTGTATTTATTCGTCCTAGCAATTTTTTGGTGGCATCTTTTGGGCTTTCTACATAGAGTATCATGTCATCTGCAAATAGTGAAAGTTTACCTTCTTCCTTGCCAATTTGGATGCCTTTTTTTTTTTCTTTTTGTTGTCTGATAGCCAAGGCTAGGACTTCAAGTACTATGTTAAATAACAATGATGAGAGTGGACATCCCTGTGTTCCTGACCACCCAGGAAAAGCTCTAATTTTCCCCACTGATGATGATATTAGCAGTGGGTCTTTTGTATATGGCCTTTATGATGTTGAAGTATGTTCCCTCTATCCCTCCTTTGTTGAGGGTTTTTATCAAGAATTGATGCTGTATTTTTTCAAATGATTTTTAGGCATCTATTGAGAGGATCATATGGTTCTTATCCTTTCTTTTTTCAATTTGGTGTATCACATTGATTGATTTGAAAATATCAAACCATCTCGTAGCCCAGGAATAAATACCACTTGATCGTGGTAAACAATTTTCTTAATGTACTGTTGGATTCAATTTGCTATTATCTTGAGAATTTTTGCATCCATGTTCATCAGGGATATTGACCTATAATTCTCCTATTTTTATCTTAAAGATTTTATTCATTCATTCATTTATTTATTTATTTATTTATTTATTTATTTATTTATTTATTTATGAGAGAGTGAGAGAGCATGAACAGGGGGAGGAGCATAAGGATAGGAACAAGCTGACTCCATGCTGAGTGCAGAAGCTGACATGGGCTTAATCTCATGACCCCAAGATCATTACCTGAGCCAAAATCACTTAACTGACTGAGCCACCCAGGAGCCCCTATAATTCCCCTTTTTAGTGGCATCTTTGTCTGGTTTTAGAATCAAGGTAATGCTAGCCCTGTAGAATGAGTTTGAAAGATTTCCTTCCATTTCCATTTTTTGGAACACTTTGAGAAAATAGGTATTAACTCTTCTTTTAAGTGTTTCGTTGAGTTCCCCTGGGAAGCCATCTGGTTCTGGACTTTTGTTGGGAGATTTCTGATTACAGATTCAGTTTCTTTTCTGGTTTTAGATCTGTTTAAATTTTTTATTTCTTCCTCTTCCAGTTTTGGTAGTTTATATGTTTCTAGGAATTTATCCATTTCTTCCAGATTGCCCAATTAGTTAGCATATAATTTTTCATAATATTCTCATATAATAATTTGTATTTCTGTACTATTGGTTGTGATCTCTCCTCTTTCATTCATGATTTTAGTTATTTGGTTCCTTTCTCCTTTCTTTTGACAAATCTGGCTAGAGGTTTATCCATTTTATTAATTCTTTCAAAGAACCAGCTCTTAGTTTCATTGATCTGTTTTACTATTTTTTGTTTGTTTCTATATCATTTATTTCTTCTCTAATTTTTATTATTTCCCTTCTGCTGGCTTTAGGCTTTATTTTCTTTTACTTTTTTAGTTCCTTTAAGTGTAAGGTTGTGTATTTGAGACTTTTCTGCTTCTTGAGGTAGGCCTATCCTGCCATGTACTTCCCTCTTATGACTGCTTTTGCTGCATCCCAAAGATTTGGACTGCTGTGTTTTCATTTTCATTTGCTTGCATGTATTATTTTATTTCTTCTTTAATTTCCTGGTTAACCCTTCCATTCTTTGGTAGGATGTTCTTTAATCTCCATGTATTTGGGGTCTTCCCAGATCTTTTCTTGTGGTTAACTTTAAATTTCATAGCATTGTGGTATGAAAATATGCTTGGTATGGTCTCAGTCTTTTTGTACTTGTTGAGGCCTGATTTGTGACCCAGTATGTGATCTGTTCTGGAGAATGTTCCATGTATACTTGAAAAGAATGTGTATTCTGCTGCTTCAGGATGAAATGTTCTGAGTATATCTGTTAAATCCATCTGGTCCAGTGTGTCATTCAAAGCCATTGTTTCCTTGTTGATTCTCTGCTTAGATGATCTGTCCATTGCAGTGAGTGGGATGTTAAAGTCCCCTACTTTTATAGTATTGTTATCAATGTGTTTCTTTATGTTTGTTATTAACTGATTTATATATTTGGATGCTCACATGTTGGGGGCATAAATATTTATAATTGTTCAGTCTTGTTGGATAGGCTCCTTTATTATGATATAGTGTCCTTATCTCTTGTTACAGTCTTTGCTTTAAAATGCAGTTTGTCTGATATAAGTACGCTACCCCAGCTTTCTTTTGATGCCCATTAGCATGGTAAATGGTTCTCTATCTCCTCACTTTCAATCTGCAGGTATCTTTAGGTCTAAAATGAGTCTTTTGTAAGCAGCATACAGATGGGTCTTTTTTTTTTTTTAATCCATTCTGATACCCTATGTCTTTTGATTGGAGTGTTTAGTCTATTTCAATTCAGAGTGATTATTGACAGATATGAATTTAGTGCCATTGTATTACCTATAAAGTCAGTGTTTCTGGAGATTTTCTCTGTTCCTTTCTAGTCTTTGTTGCTTTTTGTTCTTTCTCTTACACTCAAGGAGTCCCCTTTATTATTTTTTGCAGGGCTGGTTTAGTAGTCACAAACTCTTTTATTTTTTTGTTTTTCTGGGAAACTCTTTATCTTTCCTTCTACTCTGAATGTCAGTCTTGCTGGGTAGAGTATTCTTGGCTGCATATTTTTCCCAATCAACACATTGAATGTATCATGCCACTCTCTTTTGGCCTGCCATATTTCTGTGGAGAGATCTGCTGTGAACCTGATTTGTCTTCCCTTTTCAGTTAGGGATCTTTTTTTCTTTGCTGCTTTCAGGATTCTTTCCTTATCTGTAATTTGCAAATCTTACTATCATATATCTTGGTGTTGGCCTCCTTTTGTTGACTTTAATGGGAGTTCTGTGTGCCTCCTGGATTTGGATGTCTATTTCTTTCCCCAGTTTAGGGAAGTTTTCAGCTATACTTTCCTCTAATTTATCTTCTGACCCTTTTTCCCTCTCTTCTTCCCTCTCCATCCTCTCCTATGATACAGATGTAATTACACTTTATGGGGTCACAGAGTTCCCTAAGTCTACATTTGTGATCCAATATTTTTTTCCTCTTCTTTCAGCTTCATTATTTTCAATAATTTTATCTTCTATATCATCAATTCATCCCTCTGTTTCTTCTATCCTTGTGATCATTACATCTAGTCAGTTCTGCATCTAGGTATAGCATTTTTTATTTTGGCCTGGCTTTCAGGTCTTTTATCTCACAGTAAGGGACTCCCTGGTGTCTTCTATGCTTTTCTCAAGACCAGCTAGTATCCTTATGATTGTATTTTTAAAATTCTGGTTCAAGCAGGGGCACCTGGGTGGCTCAGATGGTTAAGTGGCCAACTCTTGATTTCAGCTCATGATCTCAGTGTCCCAGGATTGAGCCCTGAATTGGGCTCCCTGCTCAGTGAGGAGTCTGCTTGAGACTCTCCCTCTTATTCTGCCCCTCTCCTTGCTCATCTTCCTCTCTCTCTCAAAATAAATAAATAAATAAATCTTTTGAAAAATACAAATAAAATTAAAAAATTCTGGTTCAAGCATATTACTTATATCTGTTTTGATTAGATCCCTGGCTGTGACCTTTTCTTGTTGTTTCTTTTGGGATGAATTCCTCTGTCTTGGCGTTTTTTCCAGGTCTCTGTGTTCTGCGTATTAGGAAAGCCCATTACATTTTCTGCTTCTGAGAGTAAGGTTATATTAAGAAGAAGCCATATACTGTCCAGGGCCTAATGCTTCAGGAAGTGTTTCTGGTGTATGTTGTTTGTACTCTGCTGTTGTATTTTGGCTTCTCTCTCCCTTAAGTCAGTCCTCTGCAGAGTTCTTCCTTGCCTGCTGTAGGGAGTGTTTGGACCTTGTCCAATGTGTGGTGAGTTTTAACCAGGTGTGTTTAGGTCTGTTTGTTAAAAGAGCCTGGATCCTGTTTCCCCTAGAGCTGAAGATCTGCAGCACACTATGGTCAGTACACTTGGTTTGTGTGACAGGTTTGTGCTGGTCTTCTGAGGGAAAGCCCCACTGCTGCTCTGACTCTCAGGCACACTTGCCCTAGTTTAGAAGCACCTGCAGAGTGCAGGGGGTGGAACTTCATGTAAGCGAGTCAAGCCTCCACTATGCTTGACCTCTATTGTGCTGCTCACTGAAGTCCATTCATGCTCATGAGCAGAGGTAAAAATGGTGTCAGCCAGCTCTCTTGTCCCCAGAGAGGGGAGTTTGCACTGATTGCTGTTCAGGAAGTCCTCACAGAAGAATTAACAATATCCTCATTTGTCCTAGGTATCCCTGAGATCCCTGTTTTCATTCTGTGTCCAAGCCATCTGCCCACCTGGATCACAGTGCTCCAGTGTTTTATCTTAGGCTCACTGGCTGAGATTCAAAACGCCAAATTTTAGGGACCCAGCATGGCATGGATCCATGCTGATCCTCTAGTGGAGGGTCTTGCCATGATGTGGCTGGTGCCAGTTTGTCCCAGAAGGGCAGTCACACAAATGTGCAGGGCCTTGGATTTTATGGTGAAGTGAAGCTTAAAGCCCATATCCCTCAGCAGGTGCCCTCAGCAGGTGTCTGCTTGTTGCTAACAAATGGGGCAGCTCAATGGCACCTGCTGGCTCTTTTGTCCCCGGAGAGACAGTGCTACCTCTCCCACATGCACTCTAAGAAGGGGGACTGTCTCTCCCAGTGTGACCCACGGGATCCTCTTACTATGCTGTCTTCTCCCAGGCCTCTGCCCTCCTTCTCCACTGGAGCACCTGTACACCCCCAAGCTCCACCCCTCTATGGCCCAGACTTCTAAAACTTCAGACTTTGTGCTCCGCTACTTCTAAAAACTCATGATAATTAGCCCCTCTCATTTTCCCTATTGATGGTTTTTGGGAAGTGTTTTTCTTGTGCAATGCCCAGTGTTCTGTTCTCCCTCTCTTTCTCTTTCTCTCCCCCTTTCTTTTTCTCCTCTCTCCCTGATCATGGCTCCCTTCCCTCTGCATCACTGGTAATTCTTTTCTCCCCCAAATCACATTTCCACACCTCCTAACTTCCACAGTGTGGCCTCTTGTCTTCTAGTTGTGCAGTTTGTTCTCAGTCCTCAGATACATTTCCTGGGTGTTCAGAATGATTTATTTTTTATCTGGCTGTGTTCAAGGGACAAGGCAAGCATAGGATTCTCCTACTACTCTGCTATCTTAACTCTACTTTTATCCATTTTACTGGTGTCTTAAATAAGAGTTCTCAATAGCAGTTACTTTATAGGATTTAATGGAAACCCTGTATTGACTGAATGAATTTGTCACAGCACTTTTCTTTGATATAAATGACAAAGGGCTTTCTTTAGAACCTGTCTTCTTAGATCCGGAGCCATTTCAAGATTCTCCAAGGCTTAGGGTCCTGGTGAGATGCATAGTCCAACCATGATGCCATCAGGTATTTCTATGTGAGTTTATGTATTTTATTTTTTTAGCTTGAGATTTATTTAGAGCATTTTGCACAACAGTTTCTTCCTAATGTGACAATGAAGGTTTTTGTCTCTGTTCCATGATGTTCAGTGATTTTACCTGCTGGTCTACCCAAGAACAATATTTGGTGTTTGGTGGTAGAAGCTGAGCATTTTGCTTTTAGTGTGACAGCACTCATCGAACATTCCTCATGTTATTACAGTTGCGTGACAAAAGCATCTTACACATTTAGGAAATCCACAGTTAAACTTTCTTTAAATACTCAAAAGTAAATTGCTTCTTTTATTTTTCATCTTTTATGAGTTAGAAGAAGATTGTTGGGGAAGATTTGAGTACCATTTGTTGCTTCTTAATGCATTAATAATATTCAAATACATGTATTTATATAGGCATTCTGTAGATTTTTAGAAACTTGTGATGAACAATCAAGAAATATTTATGCTAATAATTTTAGTTAAATGCAAGGAAGAAAAATATTCACACTATTTAAATTTAACTTGAGATGTCTCAACTAATTATTCATGTAACCAGAATCAACTTTCAGTTGGAGTTCATAGTTTCAACCCCAGACTATAATTTGATTTTATCTTACTTTCACTTGACTCAAAACACTACATTGTAAAAACAATAACAACAAACCCATGCTCATGTTACTATAATTGAGATACGAGTTCATAAGTGAAAGAGGGAAAATTATACCAGAGTAGTAGGAGAAAGTTCCATTGATTAACTGTATTTGAGCAATACGCTTTTTTCTGGTCTCTCCACATCCAATCTTGGTCCTTCCACTCAGCTTTTATCACTGAAGGTAGAATAATTATGATATCACTCCACTTAGATGATAGTAAGTCTTCTTGTTCTCTAATGATGAAAATCTTCAATGGTACATAAAAGACCCAACATGTTCTGAACCCAAAATTAGCTCACTGGTCTTATTTCATGTCATCCTCCTTTATATTTCCTGTGTTCTAGGCACATTGGGTTTATTTCATTTTCTCAAAACATCATTCTCATTTGGTAGGACTTAAATTAATTGAGACAATGTATGTAAATCACTTAAAACAGTGCATGGCATATAGCAAGATTTCAATAAATGTACTATCATTTACATATTTTGTTCAAGAATATATGAAAGAAGGAGCAAGAATAACTTAAAGATTAAAGTCAAGTTCCATTTTCTCCAGAAATCTCTTATCACTTTTAGCCTCTATGGGACTTAATTATTTTGGAGGTAGTAGAAAGCATGGAAAAGTTAATGACATCAAATTGGGATATTTTGAGGGTCTGCTGCTTTAAGACATATAAATAAAAATGTTTAGACAGCTGCAAAAGTTTGCCAAATACATAGAGATGTCACTGTTAGTAATTCTGTAGAATGGTAAATAAAAGAATTATACTTTAAAAAGGTTAAATTATATACTTAAGATCAAACTATCAGTGACAAAGAAGACCGTAATCCTATTTTGGCATCCTGCTCAGGGCTATTTCTTCTATACCAGGTATGTCCCTTTAAAACATGGATGGAGGCCAGCTGAGGCAGGAGACAGGCAGGTGGCCACAGGTGAACCCAAACTGGGAAAAAAGTCAAAGCCACAGAGAAGGCCTAGTCTGAGAAAGAGCAGGACAACTAGGAAAAGTGCAGTGTTTCAACATCCAGAAAAGAAATTCCAAAAATGTGTACATGAAAATTTCAAAAAGCCACTATGATCAATCCAGACAGAAAACATCTGATGCCTGGTAACTTCCTGCTGAGGGCTAGTGAGGCCCTTTCCCATACAAGCAGTCTTTCTAGCATTTGCACATGGAATGTGAATGAAGTCCTGCTGGGCTTGTCATATTTGCCTGCTGAATCAGGTTGGCTACACATGTATTATCAAAGCCCTGGATATTATCTTCATTCACTCTTATAGTATGTATTAGGATCTAAAGAAACTAAAGAGGCTGTGCTTACTATTCTCACCTTTGCTTTGAAATGATGATTCAGACTTTGGTAGAGAAAGGAAGAAATAAGGACTAAATGTTTGATTATATTAACTTGTTCAATAATAAAACTTGTATTCTTGGTTAATTTCTAAAGATAACAGAATAATGGATCACTGAGTAGGGATTAAGTGCATCTCATCCTGGGAGGAGGCTGTCTGTTCTGAATATAGTTGATGGGACCATGAAGGGATTTAAACTGTACGGATTGAAAGCATATAAAAATAAATACTATGCATAAGAAATGATGTCATAAAACAAAAATAAATAAATAAAATGTTGGGAGAGTTATCCTATAGTTTTTAGCTACCTAATTATAGGTTAAAACATCTCTAGTGATAAACAGACTTTTAGATCATCACAATTTCAGAATTAATGATTAAAATAATTAATATTAGTAATCAAAAAATTTAAAAAGCATCAAAGTATGTAATTCCTTTAGATAAAAATTCTTAGCAAAAATTTATGGAGTTTTTAGTAATACTTTATTAGATAACTATCCCATTATACAATTTAACAATTCAAAATATATTTCTCCAAATATCCAAAGATGTATAGGCAGAAATTCTCCCTAGTTATTAATAATAAATATAAGAATAGCCTCAGTGAGCCTGAGGAGATCTCCTTACTGAAATTATGTGCCCTGACTTTGGTTTGGGTTTCTCAGAAAAGAAAACAAAAGATGAGAGTTGGATGTGATACATTTTCCCTCATTCAATATTTCATTACCTTTTTTTGCAATTAATGTATACACTTAACATGCAGGAACATTATGGAAAGGTTAGCTTTATTGATGGAGTGTGATCACTTATAGTTAAATATTTCCCTCAGTCTTAGGGTGGCATCTGTTACTAGAGTTAAAAATGAAAACTGAAGAACATGTGAGAATCTGAATAGACGGCAATGTGTAAAGCTCAGTAGCCACCTAAAACAAGTAGCATAAGTTAAATTATTTAATTTTTCAATAGAAAAGACTCTTCAAGATGAACCTAGAATGGCATATTTTATACAAATGT
>NW_028015274.1:0-751 GCF_054177405.1 Leptonychotes weddellii
CACCCTTTCTTTCTATTGGAATCTGAACTTTGTCAACAAATTTTTCTGTATGCCTAGATTGGAAAGACAGTGTTAGGTGCTAAGCGAATCAGGGTGATCATGAGCACTGGTCTTAAGGAAGGAGGCAGATAAGTAAGGCATACAGATTGCTAGGTGAATGTGGAGAGGGGAAGAAAGGCGATTGCATCCAGTTGAGGAGTCTAGAACATGGGTATCTGACCTGGGGCTTACCAAATGTACAAAATTTCAACAGGCGGGAAAAAAGATAGTTCCAATTGGATGGCCTATTCAGAGCAGGTCTGAGCCGTGTGAAGGTATGTCCTGTGTTCAGGAGATAGCACTGTCTGTGGGGCTCCTGCAAGGGATGGGGAGGGTGTGGGAGGGGACAGGCAGTAAGGGGATCCAGGCCAGGCTGAAGTGGGATCACCTTACAGAGTGTGGAGAAGGTCATAACAAGAAGTGAGAACAGGAGGGGCACCTGGGTGGCTCAATTGGTAAACAGCTGACTCTGGACCTCAGGGTCACGAGTTCAAGCCCCATGTTGGGCTCCATACTGGGTGTGGAACCTACTTAAAAAAAAAAAGAAAAAGTGAAAACAGGAGGTACATTGGGGTTTCGAGCACATCAAAGTAACCATTGCATGTTTGCAAGACCAGGGCTGCCCATAGCCCTCCTGGCCAGCAGTTTTTCTTTTTGAATTACAGTGTAGTGCCAAGTTGGAATCCAGACAGCATAAACAGAAATATCCCTC
>NW_028015275.1:0-751 GCF_054177405.1 Leptonychotes weddellii
GCCCCCCCCCCCCCAACTTGCCGTGGACACATCTGATCAGAGCAACTCCTAACATTTCAGTCCCACCAGCTGCTTCCTTCCCGTTGTCCCCGAGCGCCATCCTGGGATCTCCTGCATGTTCCCTGACCCTGCCGTCCTGGACTGCACCTCCTTTGGTGTCCCTCTGCTTCTGGAAGTGACCTCTCGCCCCGCCGGCCAGGCTCTGTCCCCTCCTTGCTTGAGCTTCCCTTCTGTGAGTCCTGACCTCCCCCGACCCCCGTCCCCGTTTTGATCGTTCCTTCATGTACTCTGATAAACCTACTGACCATGATACTCATTTGGCCTAAACTTCGACTTGGTTTTCGTGTTCTTTCTTGGTTTGAATCACATTTTGTTCTTTATTTCCCCAAAGACTCATAACCCGGGAGCACATTGTTTCTCCCCAGTTCACTGTTAACTTCAAATGAATGAGGCCACTTTTAATGTTGCATTTGGCACATTTTATTTTATAACCAGTGTTGAGAAAATACCTTGAACATGCTCAGGTTAGTAAAACTTCCAGAGGTTATGTCTCTTTTAACCAAATTCTCTTTATCAGAAGAAAAGAAACAAATACACCATTGACATCACCAACCTTTAAGATTTTTATTTTTCTCAAACAGCACTAATGCAATGGATACTTTAAAATGTGTTTCCTTTGCTCTCCACCATTGGAGTTAATGACCGATAGAAATCTGTTTGTGAAACATCATGTATAACATTAAAAAAAAAA
>NW_028015276.1:0-751 GCF_054177405.1 Leptonychotes weddellii
GAGGGATATTTCTGTTTATGCTGTCTGGATTCCAACTTGGCACTACACTGTAATTCAAAAAGAAAAACTGCTGGCCAGGAGGGCTATGGGCAGCCCTGGTCTTGCAAACATGCAATGGTTACTTTGATGTGCTCGAAACCCCAATGTACCTCCTGTTTTCACTTTTTATTTTTTTTTTTAAGTAGGTTCCACACCCAGTATGGAGCCCAACATGGGGCTTGAACTCGTGACCCTGAGGTCCAGAGTCAGCTGTTTACCAATTGAGCCACCCAGGTGCCCCTCCTGTTCTCACTTCTTGTTATGACCTTCTCCACACTCTGTAAGGTGATCCCACTTCAGCCTGGCCTGGATCCCCTTACTGCCTGTCCCCTCCCACACCCTCCCCATCCCTTGCAGGAGCCCCACAGACAGTGCTATCTCCTGAACACAGGACATACCTTCACACGGCTCAGACCTGCTCTGAATAGGCCATCCAATTGGAACTATCTTTTTTCCCGCCTGTTGAAATTTTGTACATTTGGTAAGCCCCAGGTCAGATACCCATGTTCTAGGCTCCTCAACTGGATGCAATCGCCTTTCTTCCCCTCTCCACATTCACCTAGCAATCTGTATGCCTTACTTATCTGCCTCCTTCCTTAAGACCAGTGCTCATGATCACCCTGATTCGCTTAGCACCTAACACTGTCTTTCCAATCTAGGCATACAGAAAAATTTGTTGACAAAGTTCAGATTCCAATAGAAAGAAAGGGTG
>NW_028015277.1:0-751 GCF_054177405.1 Leptonychotes weddellii
GTAGCAGCAGGCTGGGGTCCGCTCGGAGTCCCGGGTGCTCGGTGACCTGAGAGCCGGCAGGCAGAGGAAGCTTTGAGAGTCCCGGAGCCCCTCTTGGAAGTCAGTGGGGGGGGGGGGGACGCCCATCTAAGGGACCAGAGCAGCTCCCCGGGCGCTGGGCCCTCCGCGGCGTGCGCACAGCGCTTCTTGCCAGCGGCCCAAAGGGGCAGGTGTGGCCGGACGCGGCAGGACGCTTTGCCGGCCTCTCTGCCCTGAAGCCCCTTCTGCCCTCCGCCCCTCTCCACCCCGCCTCTGTCCGTCTCTCGTGCGGCCAGCGCGGCGCTTGGCTCCCTCCACCTCGCTGGACCCTGGGCTGGCATGCGGACCCATGGGTGGTGCTGAGCCTGCTGTCTGGGCCCCCGTCTCCCGGGTGGTGGCACCTGCCCCAGGGGGGTGCGGGGCGGAGGCCTTTGCTGTGCGTCCTCTGAGGACCACGACGAGAACCCCTGGGCTTGGTCAGGGGCCCTTCGGTTCTATGTGCATCACCACCTCTGCTCTTTGCCCTTTGCAGAGGGGCTGAACGCAGACTACGTGAAGGGAGAGAACCTGGAAGCCGTTGTGTGTGAGGAACCCCAAGGTGAGGCCTCACGGGCCCTCGTTTCTTGCTGCAGGGCTGTTAGTCGGTGGGCCCCGCGCTAAGCGGAACGGTGCTCGGGAAGCCCAGAGGCGTCTGTTTCTAGAATGTCCGGCCAGAGCAAGCGGCTGCTGGGGC
>NW_028015278.1:0-751 GCF_054177405.1 Leptonychotes weddellii
TTTTGGATTTCATCCATCAGGAAAGTTCCTAAAAAAATTTTTGAGAACTAACATATAGTTGTCAAATACTTGTTTTGCTAAGGAAGGATATTAAGGAAAAAAACAAACCAAAAAAATAAAAAGTAAATGACCACATGCTATCGCCACTATTTCATAAAGGAATCAAATTTTAACATCAAATTAGTAGAAAGGACACTCCCAGAGCCAAGGACAGAACATTAAAATGAATCCACTTGGTGTTATTAAAGACTTACTGCATTGTCCTTATTTTCTCATTTCCTCTTGTACCACTAAAACTTTGTCCCTGGCCTGCCCGTCTCCTCAGACTGATGTCTGAGATTCACTGAGCTAAGAGAATATCATTATTCAGGCATAAGATGATGGGAATCTGGGAAAGAAGAAGAAAGAACAGTGAAGGCAAGAAGATGATGATGGAAGAATGGCGGTGCTTGGTGACAGATTGAATGTAGAAGATAAAGGGAGAGAGTGCAAAATACCTTTAGAAATTATACTGCGACCTGATATAATTTTTTAATAGTTGGGATTGCACATAGCATTGCCCTAATTCATTTCATAAATATGACATCCTTTGGGATGTCTTATCAACAGATTGATGTCTTGCTGTCTTCTTTATCTGCACCAGAAACCAGAAATGCAATGTACCAAACATATGAAGATCATGTTTTTATTAGTGATCAATGGGTTAAAATATTTTTCCATCTAAAGCCAAACTGATCTTGTGCAGGATTTT
>NW_028015279.1:0-751 GCF_054177405.1 Leptonychotes weddellii
GAAAAGGGGAGGTGGCTAAGGCTCAGGAAGAAGTTGTCTGAGCATTTTCTGATTGCCCTTTTCTATAAAAGTCTAATGTCCAAATCACTGCAGTATAGTATCGGGAGCTTCTGTATTATGCAGCATAACCATGATGGCGTCTGCTAATGTAAAAAATTGTGGTATTGTATGTGCTGACTATGTATTATCTCATTATCCTTACCTCTTTGGGACAAGGAGACCAAAGACATTAGACTAACTCAGAAATGAGGAAAAAATAGAAGTCTCAGCAGGCCCTCACACTGTGCTTGGTTCTGCAGTCAAGGAGACCTCATGGCTCCAGGGCTCCCATTGCAGCATAAGGAAGGGGAGCGATCAGTACCAGGTTATTCCAAGTAACGTATTCTTTCTCCTAATGTTTAATTCTTCATTTTTCAGGATTCTTTTTCTAATTAATGGCAATATTTAATAGTGATGACATATTAATCCTCAAGCACATTGTTTTTTTTTAAAACAGATTGTTTATTGGGGGGGAGGAATCCTCCACTTAAAATGCTTGAATTTCATTATTAAATTAAAACAGTCTTAGTATTGTTATCCATGACAGGATTTTTTCTTTTCAGAGAAAACCATTATAACTGATACTTTGGTTATTTTTAGAGGAAGAGCGGAAGGAACTCCTTTGTCATACCTTATGTGATATTTTAGAAAGTGCTTGTTGTGACAACTCTGGATCATACTGCTTGGTTTCCTGGTTAAGAGGAAAGACAGC
>NW_028015280.1:0-751 GCF_054177405.1 Leptonychotes weddellii
TCCCACCTACTCCCTCAGTTCGTTCTCTATAGTTAAGGGTCTCTTATGGTTTGCCTCCCTCTCTTTGACAAAATGCATTCTTAAAGCTGACATCTACTAGGTTATATTAAAATTGTGTGAAAAGTAGAATATACACTCCCTTATAATATTTCAAAGATGATCAGATTTATGTCATGATTTCTTAATGCAAAATTGGTTTCTAAAGTCTATGGGTCAAGCAATTTTATCTTCATGAAGAGGTATACAAAGCTATTTCAGTGCCCACAAGTTCTCTTACCATTCATGGGAAAGGCATGCAGCATCCCTAACAGGGATTTTCAGATTCTCTCTTATTACTCAAGAAACATTTCCAGGTTCTGCCTCTGGCCTCTTCTCTTAATGCTTTTGCTTAGACTTTTAGTTCTTTCTTGTTTCCTTGTACCTTGCACAGCCACTTCAGATTCAGGCCAAGGATGTAATTTCAGTTTGACTCCTGAAAGCCCTGTGTCAGACTACCCTTACCTCACCTGCTATAGCTCATATCTCTATCCTCAGGCATTTCAGCCCCAGTCTGGGTCCTCAGAACACTCATATTAGTCCAGCATTTCCAGTTCCAGCTTATCGACAAGAGACCCAAGGATGTGAATAGGTTGGACTATTAATACTAAGTACATCTTATATTTATACATTTGTACTTTCTCAGGATTCTGTTTCACATCTTAATAATGGAATGTGTGATGCACATCATGGGCAATGCTGTGATCATTTACAC
>NW_028015281.1:0-751 GCF_054177405.1 Leptonychotes weddellii
TTTCCTAGGAAAATACAATTTATCAAAACTGACCCCTGTAGAGATAGTTTCCTCAGACCACTCCTGAGATGAGTCATGGAACATGATCACAGACCTACACCCTGAAAAGCACCGGGCCCACCGGATGGCCTCACAGGAAATCCCCCCAGATGCTCAAAGGCCAGGTGGTGATTCCCTTGTTACTTACGTGGCTCTGATACACAAAAAAGAAAAAAAAATCTGATTATTTTAATGAAATACAATATTAATATTCACCAGTGAAGTGTGTAGCATCAGCCCCCAAATCCAGCGATCTGCCTCAGGGACAGATACCAGGCGCATCTTCCCTGGGGTCAGAGAGGTGGGAAGAGTACCCTCCAGCACCTTGGCCAACGCCCACACCAGAAGGGCTGTGCCTTTCACATGGTGATGGCATTCATCTCCAGGGGCGGTCTGGACAATCAAAAAACTGCTTGTCCCTCTAAGTATGACTACAGACAATGGGAACTCATTCCTGCCCAGGGACCACTGCCCCACTCCGCTTGGCACAGGCAGCTTGGGCAACTCGAGAGTGGTTCCTAGTCTCTGTTCCTTTTGTTGGAGTCGGTGTATGGCGTGGGGTTGCACCAGGGGCCTCAGCCTCAGCCTCATGGCATTCCAGAGCAAACCTGATGCAACAGATGGTTTTCTTCAGCTTTCAGAGAAAAGAGGCTTGGATTAAGTTTTTTTAATTTACTTCAAATGCATCTATTATAAGAGTTAAGCAATTTTT
>NW_028015282.1:0-751 GCF_054177405.1 Leptonychotes weddellii
GAAGAGGAAGAGGAAGAAGAAGAAGAAAGAGAAAGAGAAAGAAAAAGAAGGAGAAGAAACCCCCAGATTTAGGAGAAATAAATGTCTACTGCTGTATGAGTTTTGTGGTTGTTACCCAGCAAAAGCACACAGATACAGTACCTGACTCACTAGGAACACCTACTGGGAGGTCAAAGTAGACAGCAACAAAAAAATCACTTCAAAGAATTAAGATGGGCCAATTAAAATCCAAGTCCTGAAAAGCAGGCAATTGTAGAATAATATCAATTTGCACATAAAGATTATTACAATCACACTGTTGTTTTCCTCTACAAATTCTGGTAAAATCAATGAAACATGCCCAAGGCTCAATCTGTGACAGCTTTTGAATGCCTGCCCACACCAGAGGAAACAGTCTTCAATACACCGTTCATTGTATGGCTGGCTTTACCAACTCTGTGCCCTAAGCAGGGAAATCAATAAGCTCACTTTCTCTGACAGATGGCTTCTCCCACCACACAGACTCCGTAAAAACATGGGGATTTTGACCTGAGACTGTGACAGAGACCACTACTAGACAGGAAGTTGGCTCTAAAGCTCCCAATTTTCAGATAAGAAGAATGAGGTAATTAAAGACCTTAAGGAATTTGCCAGATGGGGTGGCACAGAGTGGAATCCCAAGATCACAGTTACGGTATAGTAAAAAATCTAAGCATCAGATTCCAAAGCCCAGTGGATTCTGTTAAAACTATTAGCAAGTTGGGCGCCTGGG
>NW_028015283.1:0-751 GCF_054177405.1 Leptonychotes weddellii
TGGAGCACTGGGTGTTGTGCACGAACAATGAATCATGGAACACTTCATCTAGAACTAATGATGTAATGTATGGGGATTGACATAAGAATAAAAAAAAAAAGAAACAGTGGCTTTGACTGGAGAGAGCCAGCTCAGGACAATCTTTCAGGGAGAGAGCCAGGGGAAATAAATACATTCACTTCACTTGCCTATCTCATCCTGATCTCCTCCTAGGGTTCCCTATTGGATAAACCTAGTGAGAAACTAGAGGGATATGAACCTGCTGATTTAGTCCATATGGCTATATCGCCAGCACAGATAATAGGTGAAGAAGGGTGAAGAGCTTATCTGGAGGAATGACTTAAAGATATTTTGTACAGAGGTTCTGATGCTTGGTGACCAAGAAACTGACAAATGTCTACGATTGTTAAGCCTTTGTTAAAAAATGTATAACATGCTTATGTGGTAAAACAAACTATTTAAAAATCTTTAATGGGGAGGGGCGCCTGGGTGGCTCAGTCAGTTAAGCACCCAACTCTTGGTTTTGGCTCAGGTTATGATCTCATGGGTCATGCTACTGAGCCTAGTTTTAAACACTATATAATAAACCTGTCTTTTGATTCAAGTGCATAAATTTTCTCCTGGGAACATACTTTACAAAACAACATATTCTAAAACTAGGTTACAAAAATAGAGCATTTTAACAAAACCATTGTCAAATAATTTTTTGCTACTTTACAAAAAGAGTCCTTGAGGAATAAGTATTTTTCAA
>NW_028015284.1:0-18830 GCF_054177405.1 Leptonychotes weddellii
CGGAGGGAGAGATGAACCACGAGAGACTATAGACTCTGAGAAACAACTGAGGGTTTTAGAGGGGAGGGGGGTGGGGGGATGGGTTAGCCCGGTGATGGGTATTAAGGAGGGCACGTATTGCATAGAGCACTGGGTGTTATAAGAAAACAGTGAACTGTGGATCACCACATCAAAAACTAATGATGTATTGTATGGTGACTAACATAACATAATAAAATAAAATAAAATAGTTATTTATATTTTAACATTTTCATTTTTGAATGAATTTGTTAAATTCCCTCACCCCTCTCCTCAAGAAAAAAATCTTGCTGGAATTTAATTGCAACTTTTTTTGTATACTTTGAGCAATTTTGAGAAAGAAATTTACTTTAAAAAATGTTGTCAAAGGGGTGCCTGGGTGGCTCAGTCGTTAAGCAACTGCCTTCGGCTCAGGTCATGATCCCAGGGTCCTGGGATCGAGCCCCACATCAGGCTCCCTGCTCAGCGGGGAGTCTGCTTCTCCCTCTCCCACTCCTCCTGCTTGTGTTCCCTTTCTCACTGTCTCTCTCTCTCTGTCAAAAAATAAATAAAATCTTAAAAAAAATAAAAAATTTTAAAAATGTTGTCAACCCATCCATGAAAATGATTTATTTTCCGATTTATTCAGGTCTTTGTTGTGTCCCTTAATAGAGTTAAAAATTGTTCTGTTCAGGGTCAGATGTGTTTATTTATCAGGTTCTCAAGTGTGGTCCAGAAGCTCCTAGGGGTCCCTGATACCCTTTCAAGGAGTCTGCAAGATCAAAATGATTTTCATAATTATATTAAGAAGTTATATATATTTTTAGTCTCATTTTCCAGAAGCTAAATGACATGCGATATAATAGATTGAATGCAGAAGCAGATATGACAATTAGCCAAACATTAGAGAGTTCCAAAAATGTAAAACCATGCCATTCTCATTAATTTTTTTGGAAACACAGCTATTTTTCATTTAATAACATTATGTTATATATAATAACTTTATTATAATTCTTAATATAATTTTAATTTATCATTCTTAATATTAGGGTCCTCAGTAATTGTCCTGTGTGTAAAAGGGTCCTAAAATTTAAAACTTGGAAAACCTCTGTCCTAGATTATAGTTTGTTGCTGTTGCAAGTAGTATTCTATTTTCTATTACATTCACTAGTTGGTTATTGCCATTGGTATCTTTCAAATAAACTTTATATTTTAGAATAGTTATAGATTTCCAGAAAAGTTGAGAAGATAGTACAGATACACCCGGTTTTTCTTATTATTGGCATCTTACATTAGTCTGGTATATTTCATACAACCAATATACTGATATTAATATATCATTATTAGCTAAAGTCTGTACTTTATTCAAATCCCCTTAGTTTTTACCCAGTGCCATTTTTCTCTTCTGGGATTCTATCCAGGATACCAACTACATTTAGCAGTGATGCCTCTTTAGGGTTTCTCTTGGCTGTGACAATTTCTTTGACTTTATTTTTGATGACATCAACCAATTAGTCAGGCATTTCAAAGAAATTCCCTCAATTAGGATTTGAATGATGTTTTCCTCATGATTAGGCTGGGGTTGTGGGTTTTGCAAAGAAGACCACGGAAGTTAAGTCCCATCATGACTTAGTGTTGATGTTAACCTTGATCACTCAGCTGAGGTGGTGTTTGTCAGGTTCCACCCCTGTAAAGTCACTCTTTTTAATCCCCCTTTTGTATGGTCCTCTTTCGAAGGAAGTCACTATGGGCAGACCAAACACAAGAAATAGGGAATTACGGTCCTCTCTCTAAGAGATGGGTATGGTTTGTAAGTTTTTGCTGGTCTAAGTTATTGATGCTTTGGCTGATTTTGTATCCAGCAACCTCCTTGAACTTTATTGGTTTTAATAGTTTTTTGCATTTCTTGGGTTTTTACTTTAAATCATTATGAAAATTTTGCCTTTTCTCTTTCAGTCCTTATATCTAATTTAGAAAATGTTTCGTGTTGGAACACTCTTTCAGGATTGTATCGGTCAGCTTTAATTAGGTTATGACATGATAAGAAACATTCCCAAATCTTGAGGTTTACAAAATAAAGATTTATCTCTTGATCATATTTACGCATCAGTAGCAAGTTGGTTGCGGTTGGCTGCAACTCTGTCTCCTTTCTTTAGTGACTCAAGTGGAAGACGTAGCTCCTATCAGAAATAGCCTTCTAGGGGTTCCTGGGTGGCTCAGTCAGTTAAGCGTCTGCCTTTGGCTCAGGTCATGATCTCAGGGTCCTGGGATCGAGCCCCGCATCAGGCTCCCTGCTCGGCAGGGAGTCTGCTTCTCCTTTGCCCTCTGCCCTGCTTGTGCTCTTTCCTATCAAATAAATAAATAAAATCTTAAAAAAAGAGAGAGAGAAAGAAAGAAATAGCCTTCCAATGGCAAAGGGAAAGGAGCAATGGCCGAACCATGTGGTAACTCTTCAAGCTTCTTGTTGGATGTGGCCTGGCCAAACTTGGTGGCAATGGAGTGGGAAGTCCACTCCACTAAGGGGAGGATCCCAGGGAATAGCTCTCTAGAAATGAGCCTGGTAGAGAGGACAGGGAATAATTAGAAAGGGTATTATGATATTCCAAAAACACTATGAGTAATAATAATGAAGTCATGCTTGTCTTTTTCCAACATTAAAGGAAAAACGTGAAAAGTTTTTTTTTTTTTTAATTACGTGTAATGCTTGCTTTAGGTCTTTGGTTGGTAAGTAGCTGGTTACCAGGTTACAGAAGTTCTTTCCTATTTGTAGTTTTAACTTTTTAAAAAAACTTGTGTTGATACTGACATTCATTAAATTTTTTTCCAATATCTATTGAGGCGAACATGTAATTTTTCTCCTTCAGTTCATTAACATGAATTAAATGACATTTAAAAAATGTCTATTTTGCTTTTTGGAAAAAAATGCTACTTGACCATGTTGCATTTTTAAACATTCTATTGGATTTAGCTAGCCAATATATTATTTGGGATTTTTACATCTATTCTATGAAATGAAATTAGTTTATAAGTTTTCTTATGTCCTTACTGCATTTTGGTGTAAACTCATAGCCTCATAAAATGAATGGGGCTGCTTTCCTTATTTTCCTGTGCTCTAGAACAATTTTCTGAGATCAAGATTACTCATTCTTTTAAAGTTTAAGAGGGAATTGAGAGGTACAAACTTCCAGATACAAAATAACTAAGTCACAGGGATGAAAAGTACAGCAAAGTATGGTGACAGATGGTGACTGTACTTACCATGGTAAGCATTTTGTAATGTGTATAATGGCCAAATTTTATGTTGTACACCTAAAACTAATATAATATTGTGTGTCAACTGCACTTCAATAAAAAAATAAAGTTTGGCATAAAGTTATCTGAGCTAGGGCTTTATTTTGGAAGGAAGAGTAAGGATCTTCTGCATATAATTTCATTATTTTTAATAGATCGGTTCATTCAAGGTTTCTGTTTCTTCTTGTGTCAATATTGACTTCTTACATTTTTGCCAAAAACTGATGTGTTTAATATAGGTTTCAAAATTATTAATGTATGGTTATTCATGATACTCTTTTATAGCATAAAAGATAACTGTTATATCCCCTTTTCCTAATTCTATCAACTTGTTTTCTTTCATCTTTTCAATTTCAAAAATTTATTTTCAATAAAATTATTATCCCTAATGCTTCTAGATGAATTATCCCCAGAAATAAGTTTCTTCTTTTCAAGTGGTCAGCCATAGGAGAATGGAAATAGAGGATATGCCAATAAAAATACAGAGGTGGTTTAAAATCTAATTTGTCTGATATAAGGATTGCCACCCCAGCTTTCAATGAAGCGGGGGAAATCAGAGGGGTAGACGAACCATGAGAGACGATGGACTCTGAAAAACAAACAGGGTTCTAGAGGGGAGGGGGGTGGGAGGATGGGTTAGCCTGGTGGTGGGTATTGAGGAGGGCACATTCTGCATGGAGCACTGGGTGTTATGCACAAACAATGAATTATGGAACACTTCATCTAAAACTAATGATGTAATGTATGGGGATTAACATAAGAATTAAAAAAATAAAATAAAATAAAAATAAAATTCCAAAAAAAAAAAAATACAGAGGTGGTATTTAAGGATTAAAATTCAACTGAACTTAGATAAGGCATTTACTATAAGTCTTTTAAATTAACTATAGATGGGAAAAAAAGAGTGTTTTTTTTTTTTCTCCAAAACTTGTCTCTTTTCCCACAAAAGAAAACTCTAAAATGTGCTATATGTGGATAGAACCAAGTAGTTAAGATATCAGGAGGAAAGAGAATTCAATTCTGGCATATTGGTCAGGGCTCTGGAAACTAAAGGAAACTAACTTCAAATTGAGCGTAGTGTTTGGCTAGATCGAAAGACTAATAGCTGGAAACTTCTGCTTATTAAATTTGAAAAAGCTGTATTTCTGTTTTATTTTTCAGGCAGCAAATGTTAAAAGATGAGAAGGATTCATTTATTCAGTACATATGAAAATATGGTTTCCCACAGTGTGTGCGTGCATGCACACACACACCCACATGCACACACACACTCACAAACCCCAGGAAAAACAAGTACCTATTTCTATGCTCAGATGAACCAATGTATGATAAATCAGGTTCCCAGATCAGCCACAATGAGAGGAGAACGAACAAGGGATTACCCATAAGAAGAGTTATAGGTCTGTAGGCTGCAAAGTGGAGAGACCTAATTTGAGACTTCCAAGGGAAAGAGAAAAAAATTAAGCCTTTCATATATACTGAATATCATACATACTTAATACCCACTGTAGCCCAGAGAAATAGGTTTTATTGTTCTCAGTTTAAAGATGAGGTTTGGTTTATTTATTTACTTATTTATTTGAAAGAGAGAGAGAATTAACACCTTTTTTATTGTGACAAATACATATAGCATGAAATTTATTATTTTTACCATTTTAAAGTGTATGATTCAGTGTCATTTAGTACATTCCCAATGGCTTGGTTGGTTTAAATATGTACCCAAAGTCAACCATCTCATATGTGGAGATGTAGGAACATCTGATTCCAGACAGCCAAGGAGATGTTTGGAGCACAGACATTACAGCTGCACTGAGTTTGAATCCTGCTCTGCCATCTGACGGCTGTGTGGCCTTGGGTATCCTACTTAACCTCTCTGTGTCTCAAATTCCCGATCTGTAAAATAGAATTACTAACAGGACCTATGTCCTTGGGTTATTGCAAGGATTAAATGAATGGGTGCATAGTAAAGCACGGAGAATGGTTTCTATCCCTGAGTATGTCCTTGATAATACCTTATCATGAACCTGGAAAGGAGAGAAAATGGGGAAGCAGGGGAGGGCATAGGAATGCTCTTGGGAGGACTTTTCTGGACCCTGGACAGCACACTGAATACTTACAATTCTGCTTTCCCTTCTTGGACTAGAACTTTCTAGCTAAAAGAGCCAGTATCCGGAGACAATCCACAAGTGTATCATTTTGAAACTGCAGATAGGTCAATGCTGCCTCACACCTATTAAATAATCCAGTAAGAGGCTGGGGCTTCTCTTCTTCCCCTTCCTACCCCCTCCCATTAGCCTCTCCCTCCTCCCCCTTCTCCTCTTTTTCCTTTCCCCAGTTTCTGGTTTTTTAATTTGCTTGTCCTATTCCCATACCACCTCCTTATTCTTACTCCTTAGACCTTTAGAGATAGCATCCTGCATTTTAATAAACTTGACAGATTTTCAGGCATGGAATTAGGAATTAAAGGGTCCAGACCTTTCATTTCCTCGATGAGAAAATGTGCCAGGAGAGTTCAATGATGTGCTCAAGGTGACAGAGGTGGTGGAGGGAAATGACGAAACCAGGGAGTGTCCTGCAGCAGTTAGAGAGGCCTGCTCTCCTTTACAGCAGTGGGGGAGGGGCACTATTCAATGATGTGTTTATTTATTTTTTTTATTTTTTTAAAGATTTTATTTATTTATTTGAGACAGAGAGAATGAGAGAGAGAGAGCACATGAGAGGGGGGAGGGTCAGAGGGAGAAGCAGACTCCCCGCTGAGCAGGGAGCCCGATGCGGGACTCGATCCCGGGACTCCAGGATCATGACCTGAGCCGAAAGCAGTCGCTTAACCAACTGAGCCACCCAGGCGCCCAATGATGTGTTTATTTTTAAAATAATTATTACAAGCAATCATTATGGCCATCAACATTTTATGTATCGTTTCAATTAGTAAATTATGTACATGCAACACATTCTTATTCTTTGGTTATTACCTTTTTTTTTTTTAACCTTAGTGACCCTAAGTGGAAAAAGAAGGCCATGATGCTCTTTTCCTTATCAAGCTGAACCCTAGCCGAAGCCTTCACCCCATGGCTCACTCTGGTGGATCCCGCCTGGAAATGTGAATCTGAGCTCCCAGATGGTCCGGTACTGAGTCACACCAGCACAGAAAGAGTGACTAATATCCTGACAGCTAAATATCAGCAGGTGTTAAGATGTAAGGAGGAAAACAACCTGTATTAAAAATATTCTTCTACTTAGTGTCTAACAGGGAACACACTTGCTTAAAACGTAGCATAAAAATAAGCTGGAACAAAAGAGCAAACTAGACTTTATGTGAGAAGATAATGAACTTGTGATTTATTGGAAGCAGAGAGCCTGACCATGGACTGAGCAGAAAACACACTTGAATGACAGTCAAGCAGGTCACACGCTGGTCAGGAGGCCTGAGTGGTCCCGCCATGGCCTCTAGCCAGCTGTGTGGCCCACCAACGCAGGCCTGTTATCTCCTGGGCGAAAGGAAGCATTCAGATGGACCGGTCTCTAAATTCTCTCTAAAGAAAGAGACTTTCAATGATTCAAAGTCTACAGCTCTATCTCATTTTGATCTTACACTACTTTCTACAAAGCCTACCTTCTGTAGGAAAAAGAAACCCCTGCAGTCCCAGTGGCAGGTGTCAGAAGTCATAGGTTAAAAAGCAAGGGTGCTCTTTACTGGAAATGTAGGAAACGAAATCCAGTTTTCAAACCAGTTTCCCATGGGGGGCAATTTGACCTAATGACTGGATGCCTAGGCATCGGATGCAGATGCCTGGTGCCATGACAGATGAGCTGCGTGCCCTTGATCAAGATGTGAAGTCACCATCAGCCTCCGTCCTCTCAGGGGGGCCATGGTGAGTGTGCAGTGATTTCACAGAGTGCTTGGCACATAGTAGGCACGCAGTGTTCTTGTCATTCCCTTACCAACTCAGCAGACTGCCTGAGTGTCTCTTTAAGGTCAACACTGTTGAGTCAATGCTAAAGAACTAGAAATAACACGGTCACGGTCATTGTAATGGCCTAGGACACTGTGTTCTTCTTCCTGCCCATGGTTATTCCATGACGCAGTCTAATGTCATGCTTCATTTAGTCATCCTAGTTCACACCACCTCTTTATTCTCACCTCTTGGGTTTTTCATCACCGCCTTCTGTATATTAGTAAACTTGACAGATGTACACTCATGGAAGTAGAGAGTCCACACTTTTAATTTCATAGATGAGAAAATGTGCCAGGCGAGTTCAGGGATGTGCCTAACATTACAAAGTTGGTGGTGGAGTTAAAATTCTGTTGTGAGGGTGGCCGTCAGTCATAGCAGTGTGGCCAATATTGGGGTTGTGTTTGTTTGTGAAATAATGATCAAAAGCTGTCAACATGGTGGAAACAAGTCAGACCATTTAAGTGAACCCCCTGGAAGTAAGTGTCAGTTGCCAGTTGCCACCTGTTTGTGGAGTAGATCAGGCTCCGAGTGATTGACTCCTCCAATGGCTGGTGTCCTTGTTCTTACTCAGCCCTGTTTTAACAATCCAGCCTCACTGTCATCCTCTCCAAGTTTGCATTTACTCCACAGTTTGGAAGTTCTGGTTGTTATTCTGAGCGTGCTCTTTACCCTGTCTTGTTTATTTCCCCATAAAAATAAAAAAAAGGCATTGTTGTCTCCATTGTACAGATGAGTAAACTAAGGCTCAAAAAGGGTGTCTTACTGAGTCATACAGATGGCACGGAGGCAGACTCAGGATCACAGCAGATGGGGTCTTTGTTCCTCTGCAGTGCACTTTCCTGCTCTCCTTCTGACTCAGAGCCATTCTCTAGGCCCACCTGTTTGACACAGTCACAGAGGGGCATGCAAAGAGTGGGTTTAGTCTCACCTCTCTGTGAAAATAGCATCTTAGTATTGTATCTTCTCAAGGACAACTATTTCAAAGTGACTTGTTTGTCTAGTTGTTGGGGTTAAGCTCTTGTACTCAATCTGGTAACAAGTGATTTCCAACTTGGAGTACAAACAGGACTCATAGGTGCTAAACCCTCAAACGAAGAGGAGCGCTCCCAACACCCCCGGTCTACAGGGGAAGCCACTGTGGCTTGCGAAATTCACAAGCTCTTCATGACACACAGCAAGGTGCTGTCTGGCTATTTTAGAGCTGAGAAAAAACAAACAGTTCCAGAATTATTGATTTGTCCCTAGCAGAGAAAAGAATACAATTCACATTTCTGGGTTCTTGGTTTTGTCCTCTATTTCATCATTCTTTCCTACCCTGCTCTGGGAAACTGTCAAAATTATCTCACTTTGCTATTGCTGTAATTAAAGAATAGCAATCGGTTCAATTTTAATAAAGTGAGTACTGGTTATTGCTCCTTTTATGTGTCAATCTGACATGTTTGTGATTTTTTTTCATTTTTAAGATCCAAATATTGTAAAATTATTAAAAACAAAACCAATAATCAAAATCTAATCTGAGGTTTCTTTAGTTTTTCAGAGCTCTGTGGAAATTTTTTCTCTTTTTTCCTCCCTTCCTTCCTTCCTTCCTTCCCTCCTTCCTTTCTTCCTTTCTTTCCTCCCTCCCTCTCTCCTTCCTTCCTTCCTTCCTTCCTTCCTTCCTTCCTTCCTTCCTTCTCTTTCTCTCTCTCTCAATCTTTCCCCACCCCCCCCCCGCCCAATCTAGTAGAAATGTTTTCCATTCCTTGTGTTTGGTGTACTCCTACTGATACTCTAAAACCTCTATCTTAAGTGTGACTTTTTCACTTTCCTTCTCTCCATCCCAAGTGAAGAGCTGCTTTTCTGTATCTGCAAGTACCTAGATCATGTTTCTATCAGAGTGCCTGCCACGCTGTATTATAAATATATAAATATTTGCTGCCAAACATTTATGGATCACAGGGTTCCCCTACTCAAATCCTTTAGGGACTTCTTGTTAATTTCAGCATAAATTCCAAACTCCTTAGACTGAAATCCAGAATCCTTTGTTGTTAAACCCTGAGAACCTCTCATTCATATCTTACCATCCACACTTTTATCCTCAGCTCCAGACAATGCTGAGATGCCAAAAAGGGTTATGCTATTCACGTCTACATCTCTGGCCCATTCTTTCCCCAGTGCCCGGAGGACCTCCTTTCCTCCACCCTTTGCCAGGGGACATCTGAATATCACCACTCTTAGGAGCTCTTCCTGAGCCCACCTGGCTCCCAAGGTGCAACTTCCATGCTCTCCCAGGACACTCCTGGTACCATTACCACTGTGCTGAGCATTCTGCATTGAATTTGTCTCTCCCCCAGCAGACCAGAACTTTGGGGGAGAGTCTGGGTCTTCTGCCTATCTCCAACACCCAGCTGAGTGCCAGGCATTTTTTGGGTGCTCCATAAATCCTTGTTGAATTCAATAAATTAAGAACAGCCATGGCCAGTGGTGATTCCAATAGCCATTGCATGAAAAATAAAAGCTGATTTATAAACTTGTCATAGGATAACCTGTGGGCAGATAGATATTAATAGAATAGACTGACTCGCAAAACCATGATTACGATTGCTACCATTGCTATTTTTTTCTTCTGAGTTTAGGAGAATGAAATACAAGATGAGTATGACCCTATTCAATGTGGTTGGCTTGGGCAGCCAGGCCAGAGTGATTCCCCAGAGTCCAGCCCAGGTGCTTCCTCTCAAACGAAGCTCCAGCCGCACTTCACCCTTGCTTTACCTTGTCATTTGTCTACGTAGGCCATTTATTTGCTTTCACTGACCAGTTCTCTCTCAACTCTGATTTTTTATTTGACTTCGGCAGGTGTAACATAATATTTTGAGGTAGTGCATGATTGTTTTGAAACAGCACTTCATTTTGCAGGTTACAAAACTAACAGAGACCCTTGAAATACCACAAAGATAATGAAGACAAAAAGTAAACACCTCTGAAGTTGTAGTCAGAAGTCATTTCCCTTCTAGTTTCTGGTTACTTTCCCTCTTAATTCCTGGCAGCCTGCAATCACAGGGCTCTGGTCTCAGGCACCAAATGGTAATTTATCATCTTTCTTGGCAGGCTTCCTGCTTCATCCTGCACCTGCCTTCTTGAAAGAAAACAAGACATCAGATACTTATTCAAATAATGGAATAGCTGATCAACTAGGTCTCCACACAATAGTGAGTTATCCATGATAAAAGAACAACTTTTTCATGCATTATATGTGACATATGCATCCTTTCTCTTAAGATTTATGAACCCATGACTATTAGTATTGTTAATATAATCAAACCTTTTACAGCCTCACTCCAAAGCCTAAACTTATTATCAATTGGCTGCTGGAGGGGAGTCAATCAATTTCATAAATGCTTAAACACCTGCACTCTCTTTGGATCAGGGGGAAAAAATCAATACTAAGTCTTCATTTTTCTCCAAGTACAATGCAACCAAATCTTGCTTACAAGTTTAGGAGGACTTATAATTCAGACAGCCACACTTAAAAGACATGGTGGGCTTGATCCTGAGTGGTGGTTTGTGTGTGTGTGTGTGTGTTTTAATCACTCTTCCCCTTTTTTATTCCTGTTTTTTTTTTTTATTCCTGAATCCTAATGAAAGAGCAGGCCACTAAGGAAAAAAAAATAAATGAAACAGGCTCTGCTAATACCACTTAGAATTAAGTTCCCTGTTTGTGGGGTGTGTATTTTGCAACAAACATTTATTATATCCCTGTTAACGAGGCAGGGTGCCAGTCCCTGAATATACCACGGTGCCTGAGACGGGGCGCTGCCTTCAGGACGCTCCTGTAGGTGAATGGACAAAGACCTGTAATCAACTTGTTCTAATGGTTATGTAAGTCAGAATCATGTAATTGCTGAAGGTAGGGAAAAAGAAAAGAAGGACAAGAGCAAAGGGAAGGAAATGAAAAAGAAAATAAAAACAAAGCACAGCTTCTTAGATGCTAATTGCTGACACTAACGCAGGCTAGGACCTCCACTTCTGGAGGACATTTAATGTCTGCAATATACGGTGAAAATACGGAGGGAGGTGTAAGCATTCTTAAAATGCTATTAATTCCTTTTTGGTCATAGCTTTTTCCTTCTTTGATATTTTGAAAAGATGTTTTTCGAAATGCAGAAGGGCTGTGTCACATGGAGGAAATGCTTACTCATCACAAAGAATTAACTGATGTTCCCTTTTGCCCCTTCTGCTTTAGATCTTATTCAAACAAAATAAATGAATGTTGCCCACAAACTTGAAGTCACTTTGGTTCCTTTTCCCCACCCCATGCCTCGTCGTTCCTCCCTCTCTAGAGGCAGCTCCTTGCTGAATTTGCTGTACTCTCCCAGTTCATGTGTTTATAAGTATGGGCCACTGGCTTACCCTTTGCTTTGTCATCCGTAAAAAGAAGTCATTGAGGCTAGCTGTCCTTCCAAAGGGGCTTGTTTGAGCATCAAATCCAATCCTGATGTGAAAGTGCTTTGTAAACTGTAAATTATGATGGAAAGGTTATGTATTGTTTTTTAATGATGTTAATCCGATTGATGAATAATTGTGATACTGCTTATGTGCTTATAACTTTCATAAATTCTCTCTCACACACACAGACATGCACACACACACTACAGCTACCTTTTTTCCCCCTCTCAATCCTAGGCTCTGATATCTACCATGTTAATGTGTGTTACTGGAATAATGCCTGGCCCACAGTAGGCACTCAGTGAGTGTTTGTTGACTCTGTGGTGTATCTCTTTCCATTAGATGCTCAGCAATATGAGGCCAATGTCTATTTTCATTGCTGCTGGCTCCTCACTACCTGGAACGGTCTTGCTGAATTGACTGGAACCAGAGGAAGTTTCCGGAAGTGACAGCATTCTGAGACAGGAAGGATATACAGGATTTCCACAGGTGAGTGAATGATGGATGGACACTGCCACTGGAAATACGTGCGAAAAAGCTGGTGACTCTGGAAACAGGCACCCTGTGCTTCTACTCTGCTCTTCGTATGCTTCTCCCTGGATTTGGATTAGAAGGTGTTCCTAATTAGCATATATCTTTTTAATAGTCATATTTTCTTTGTAGTTAAGTTGCAAAGCAAAATGGCTGCCAGGGGTTAGGATAATTACTGTCTGGCCTTTCTTGGAATTTTCCCCAGATACCCTAGAAGGTTATTTTTCCACTTTTTACACCTGGTGTGCTGTTTGATAAGTGTGACACCTGGTGACTGGAATTTTCTAGCTCCCCACCTGCTCACAAAATATGTTATTTCTTTAATCTAAAAATACTCTACTTGTTTTTAAAGATGTAGAACAGAAAAGAACGAAACTAAAAAGTTTAAACAGTCAAATTAAGTAAGAAACATTCGAGACTAACCTGAGTTCCATCTGACTAATGTTTTTACACCCAAAATCTATAGAGAAATGGAAGAGATAGCCCCCACTTTTGTACATGCTTATCTTGACCAAGCTGACATTCCCTTGCTTTGCTTTTTATTATTTTTAAAATTTCTTTAGAATTTAAAGACCACAGAGGGATACAAATACAGCTACTTTAACAATAGAGGAAAAGAACTTTGCAAAAGGGGCTGCTCAGACTAGCTAATCTAATAGAAATTTCCCATCCTGGACTTTTCTGGTAACACAGTATGTGCACATTCTCCTCAATAATAGCAGTCAGCTGGACTGGCCAGGGCTAGGCCATCTGCCTTATAACATAAGGGATGCAGACATAAATACAACCAGTCCTGCAGATTTTGTTCTATAAGATTTCTTCCTTCTATTTTAGATATCTAGTTTTCAGAGCTCTGGTATCATTTCCAAATAAAAATAGACTTTTGTATTGAATTATGGTGATTTGATCTTAAAGAGACCTCTCAATAATACACCTGTTTTGTGCCTTTAGAAGCTTTTTGTGGGAGGTAATCAAAGGAAGACACAGTGCCTTGTCCTCTAAGAGTGCAAACTCCACCACAGATGACGTTGGCTAACTTGTCTGGACAAACGTCATGTTCTCTGCTTGTAAGGCTGGTAGGTTACACCCTGAGAGGAGTCTTCCCACCAAATGCTAATGAGAGGCTATCTGTCTAAGATGGTCAAAGGTAGCCTTGGTCAACGACCTACCAAGACAAGATGTTCAGGCATGGAGGTAGATAGAGTTGTGGAGGTGGTATGTGTCCTGTGGAAGTCAAACCAACCCGCCAACACACAAACCAGTCTAAGAAATTTCAAAGGGTGGTGGCAAGCAGTGTGTATGGACTGTATTTTCTCTGACAGATGCTAGCTCCCATCTTCTTCCTTTCCCATTTGCCACGTCTCCTACCCAAAGTGTGTCTCAGTTTCTACGTACCCTTGGAATGACTCCAGCTACTGTCATTATGTTCAATGCATTGACTTTGTCATCTGTAAAATGACGTCAGTAATAGAGGGGAGGAGGGTGGGGGGATGGGTTAGCAAAGAGGGCACGTTCTGCATGGAGCACTGGGTATTATACGCAAACAATGAATCATGGAACACTACACCAAAAACTAATGATGTAATGTATGGTGATTAACATAACATAATAATAATAATAAAAAAATGATGTCAGTAAAACCAGTCCCCTGTCCGATGCCTTGGGGCCTTTTTGAGCATCAAAAAGATACTGGGTGTAAAACCGCAGTCTCTTTGTTAATTTTAAATTACTATTGAAACAATATTTATCATTTTATGATACAACTCTAAGTCTATTAAAATAGAACAAGATGAAATAGTATCAAAATATGGGAAGCATTTGTCTATCACTTTGGTAAAATGTAAACAGGTCAGGGACATAATCAGTTTTGTTTGTTGTTGCATCCCCGATACCTGGCGTAGCCCCTGAGACATGGAAGTCAAGGATAAGTATCTGCTGATTGAAAGCAAGTATTGTAAAGAATAAGCAGCCATGTTGCTTGGGCCCATTTACCTAGGTAGCCAGGTCAATGAAAGAGAGGAGGAGAAACCATCAGAGATGAAAATAATCATCTCATCAAATGAAAGCAGCATATGATCAGAGTGTGCTGTAGCTTTAGCTTTAGACTTTAATTTTGGAGTTATAAATAAACAATTATTTTTTAGCCCTGAAATCCATCTGTTTCTTCTTTGGGACAGACCCTACAAATTCCAGTCCTTTTTTTTTTTTTAAAGATTTTATTTATTTGACAGAGAGAGCACAAGCAGAGGGAGAGGGAGAAGCAGGTTCCCCGCTGAGCAGGGAGCCCAATGCGGGGCTCAATCCCAGGACCCTGGGATCATGACCTGAGCCGAAGGCAGACGCTTCACCACCTAAGCCACCCAGGTGTCCCCAAATTCCAGTCTTTAAGCAAACTAAGGAAAAGATCAAATAACCTGCTAAGTTGTGGATTTTTGAATGAGAAATGGCAGGCTTCAGGAATTTATAGGCTAAACCTAGCTTAAATTGCATAGAGTGGCACTGAAACCCATTATTCAGTGAGCTAATACGTATGTGTAGAGGACCTACTGTGTGCCGGGGCTGTGCTGGGGACTGCGGGTGCCAAGGTCCATAAGGCTCTCTCATTGGCTGGTTGGAATTGTGCTGATTGGACGGTGGTGGCTCATTTCCCTTCTTAATCCTCTGGGACACAGCAGTCAATGGGGTGGTCCACTCTGAATTAAACCCCTTCCTCTTCTAACCATCTCAACAGTATCCATGACAATGATTTATTTCATTTTAGATTGGGTACAGTGACAGAATTCATTCTACTGCTGCAGCGCTGCCCTGCCTCTACGACCTAAAGCCAGGCGGAGCTTTGAGTGCACGTTTACTCCAGGAATGCGTTTTAGAAGTATTGTCACTCTCTCAGATTTGAAGCTAACAACGCAGAGCATTAAGGAAATATATTTCAATACAGGGTACGTGCTGATGGCATGAACTCCACCAGAACTCAGTTTTTTTTTTTTTTTTTTTTTTTGTGGGGGGAGGCAGACAGTGTTTCACAAGTGAGAAACATGGAGGACAGGTAACCCACCCTCAAGCCTGGTGGTAGAGGATGAAAAACAGCCCCACTCTAATAAGGAATGGTCCCAGGGGACAGTCAGGTTTCAGTTAAAAGAGCAAAAGTGAAGAGGATGTTCAAAGAAAAGGTTGCCAATATGGGGCATTTGGCTGCTGACCAGTCTTTTCCAGGCTGCTGGGGAAGGGTCTGGAGTCGTGAAGGAGATTGAATCAGATTAGGGGATGTACAGAGATGTAAAGGGGTGAGAGTCAGACAACATGGGAGGTCCTGGGGTCATCTATAAGTATGCAAGGGCACGTCAGTGTTAGACTTATGGACTCAGATGCAAGCCAGGGTGGGAAGGCTGAGAATGTGTGGAGCAGGAGGAGCACAGAGCCTTGCGGGGAACACGTGACCAGGCTGCCAAGGGTCCATATCATCTTGGAGCATTTATGGCTCTGTGGGTGCCCCCTTGCCCCCCGGTTCAGTCCAGATAGAAAAGATGACATCATGGCAGGCCAGCAGTGAAGAGACTATTAAAAAGTTTAAAATAGAGAGCTATTATGGCTTTACTTAAATGAAATTTTTTTCTTGTGGGTGGCTGTTCAGCTTGGCCACCTGCTCAGTGTACCTTGAATAGAAGGTATTCTTAAGATAACATTCCTTTTCACTCTCCTTTTATACATGCCTATGTGTTTGTTTTATAAAATTGGATATGCAGAAAAAATAAAAGAAGAAAAGTAAAACCACAGGTAATTCTATTACTAAAAAACAGACCAAACTCATCAGTGTGGTTATAATCACACTTACAAGTTTGGTCTACTTTTTTCAGACTAGAATGTACTATCTCACATGCTCAATTTCATTTTACTGAACTGAAATTAGACTGTAGGCAATTTAACCTTTTAAAAACTTGACATAGTAGGGAACCAATAAATAGTTGTTGAATGAGGGGAAAACTGAAAATTACAGAATTTAAAATAGAGTTAAATCTTTTAAAAAAGTAATTAAACAAATGTATTTCCATTCGAAGACTAATTTCCTGTATATAAATATAAACAGAAAAGCTTTGCAGAACTTTTGCATAAAGAGGGATGCATATATGGGGATGCCCGGGTGGCTCAGTTGGCTAAGCATCTACTTTCGGCTCAGGTCATGATCCCAGGGTCCTGGACTCTAGTCCCACATTGGGCTCCTGCTTGGCGAGGAGCCTGCTTCTCCCTCTGCCTGTCACTCCCCCTGTTTGTGGGCTCTCTCTCTCTCTCTCTGATAAATAAATAAAAATCTTAAAAAAAACCTCATATGAATTTTGATGGGGAAATAATTTACAAATAAGTAGGAACTACAATTACTCTTAGGATAATATACTCTCATAAACAGAGACAGTTTGTGGACCCTAGTGAGAAACAGCAAATAAAATGGTAATAAAATGCTAAAGATGTAAATGATACAACTAAGAAATTTGTAGCAAGTGTTATGTTTATCCTAAGTGTGCCACTCTTAAATTTCTTGAAGGAAAATATCAAAAGAAATAATACTCTATTTTTAGGAAAACTATCCTCAACTTCGTTAAGGTGAAAATTCAGCAGACTACTAAGGTGGACATGAAAACTAGCTGAGTTTGGCACTATTGCTGAGACTCAAGATATGCCTTCAAATCCACCACTATATTAAGGTGGAAAAACTCACCTCAACTTCTTGGAAGTGGTTTCTGAAAACGTCATGCAAAAACAGATACGCATTTGCATGGCATCTTAATTGCGAGTTTCATATTTTGGCAAGGCTCTGAAGATCTCTTTGCCCACATTTAGTGAGGACCACATGATATTCAGTAAATTAATCTCCTGGCTATTTTTGTTTGGGCTCTTATGGTTTATTATTATGATTATGATTATTATTAATTTTTAATTTGCTGGGTCACCTTGTACTCTCTGCCACTGGTTAGCATATCCTAATTTTCCCAAGGAACATTTGAGTAGAAAATCATTTACTTAAGACCACCTTAATGCCCATGACTTAGAAGCTTCACTCAGAAGCCAAAAGAGCAGAACTAATACACAAAGCTTGATGTATCTGGTTGCCGGGGCAAGTCAACTTGCCTTGCATATGTGAAGATATTAAATTCCTATCCAGTTAATTAAAAGAGCTTCTTCATGTGTCAATGCAAGACCTACTCCATAAACGGGGCATTAGGGGCTTACTCATATTTCAGGACACAGCACACTCTCCAAGTTTCTCACACTTTTAAAATTTGTTTTTTGTTTGTTTGGTTGTTTGTTTTGGAAGTGACTGCTGGTCACCTGTGCATTTCTTGGCAGCAGTCTACAAATTTTTATTAAAAAATAAAGTTGATGTAGTTCTATAATGATATTTTTGTGGGAGAGATAACTGGTTGGTTTTAATTTATTCAGATTATATGAGTTTTCCTTTCCTCTGATGTTAAGGTGAAAATGTACCAGTTCAATTTCAAGCAGAGCAATGGCAATATTTTATGGAGAAACTGCAGAGTAGTAAGAGACCAGGTGCTACTGTTCAACAGACACAGATGTAAGTCCGCACTCCATTACTTACTATGCAATTGACCTTGACCTTGGGAAAGTTACCTAATTCCTCCTAACCTCAATGTGCCAACCATAAACTGAGGATGGTAATTGCACTTCCCTCACAAGGTTGTGTTCAGGATTAACTCCTATAGTTTATATAAAGTGTTCAGTACAGTGACTGGATCATGATAAAGGCTCCAATAGCTACTATTATTACTACTTTTGGCCAGAGATGGAAGAATACCTGAGAATTTTTTAAGCGCTTTCATGAATACTATTGCATTTTATCATCAAATGAGAAGAGGGTAGAGTCACTCACAATGAACCTTTGACAAAAGACTACATTGCAATTAAATTTCCTTACCTTCCATGCCGAAGTCTTCTATTCTACCTTTGTGGATAGTCTAAAACAAAACAAAACAAAACTCTGTATGAAAAACTGAACATCTCAAAATATAAAGTTATTTTATATATAACAAGGTAAGACAACAAAATTGCGGGAGAATAGATCTTGTTATAGTCCAATTCCAGTTCATGGTCTTTGTATTAATAGTGATATCTGAGACCTGACAAAATAGTGGATTATAAACTCTAAAACATAATCATCTAAAACAATTATGACTCAGGGTTCCAATTTTCATTTATGTCTTTCTGTTTCTGATTCTTTAACTATGCAGTTGGCCTATAAGTTTACCTTAATTATTACAACTTTCCAATAAATCTTGGTGTCTCGTAGGGTGAGGACACCATCTTGTCTCTTTTTTTAAAGTTTTTAAAAAAATTTTTACTAATATATAATGTATTATTTGTTTCAGGGATACAGGTCAGTGATTCATCAGTCTTACACAATTCACAGTGCTCACCATAGTACATACCCTCCCCAATGTCCATTACCCAGCCACCCCATCCCTCCCACTCCCCTCCACTCCAGCAATCCTCAGTTTGTTTCCTGAGATTAAGAGTCTCTTATGGTTTGTCTCCCTCTCTGGTTTCATCTTGTTTCATTTTTCCCTCCCTTCCCCTACGATCCTCTGTCTTGTTTCTCAAATTCCTCATATCAATGAG
>NW_028015285.1:0-11454 GCF_054177405.1 Leptonychotes weddellii
CCCCACCACTCCAGCAACCCTCAGTTTGTTTCCTGAGATTAAGAATTCCTCGTATCAGTGAGGTCATATGATACATGTCTTTCTCGGATTGACTTATTTCACTCAGCATAACACTCTCCAGTTCCATCCATGTCGTTGCAAATGGCAAGATTTCATTCCTTTTGATGGCTGCATAATATTCCATTGTATATATATACCACATCTTCTTTATCCATTCTTGATTTCTCTTTCTGATATTTCATTATTAATGTATAGAAATGCAATGGATTTCTGTACTTTGATTTTGTATCCTGCAGCCTTACTGAATTCATGTGTCTGTTCTAGTAGTATTTTGGTGGAGTTTTAGGGTTTTCTATATATAGTATCTTGTCATCTGCAGATAGTGAAAGCTTTACTTCTTCCTTACCAATTTGGATGCATTTTATTCCTTTTTTCTTGTTTCCTTCCTGTGGCTAGGACTTCCAGTACAGTGTAGAGTAAAAGTGAGAGTGGACATCCCTGTCTTGTTCTTTCTCTCAGGGGAAAAGCTCTCAGTTTTTCACCATTGAGTTTGATGTTAGCTGTGGGTTTTTCATAGATGGCTTTTATTATGTTGAGGTATGTTCCCTCTAAACCTACTTTGTTGAAGGTTTCTATCATGAATTAATGTACTTTGGCAAATGCTTTTTCTGCATTTATTGAAATGATTATATGGTTTTTATCCTTTTCTCTTATTGATGTAATATATCACTTTGATTGATTTGCGAATATTGAACCACCCTTGCAACCCAGGAATAAAGCCCACATGATCATGGGGAATGATTTTTTTTAATACATTGTTGGATTCGGTTTGTTAATATTGTGATGAGGAGGGGTGCCTGGGTGGCTCAGTCGTTAAGCATCTGCCTTCGGCTCGGGTCATGATCTCAGGGTCCTGGGATCGAGCCCCGCATCGGGCTTCCTGCTCTGCGGGAAACCTGCTTCTCCCTCTCCCACTCCCCCTGCTTGTGTTCCCTCTCTCACTGTCTCTCTCTCTCAGTGCTCCATGTAGAACATGCCCTCTTTAATACCCATCATCAGGCTAACCCATCCTCCCAGTCAAATAAATAAATAAAATCTTTAAAAAAAATATATTGTGTTGAGGATTTTTGCATATATGTTCATCAGAGATACTGGCCTATAGTTCTCTTTTTTTGTGGTGTCTTTATCTGGTTTTGGTATCAGAGTAATACTGGCCTCATAGAATGAATTTGGAAGTTTTCCTTCCTCTTCGATTTTTTGGAATGGTTTGAGAATAGGTGTTAACTCTTCCTTAAATGTCTGGTAGAATTCACTTGTGAAGTCAGGCACCTTGGTGGCTCAGTCGGTTAAGTGTCTGACTTTTGGTTTCTGCTCAGGTCATGATCTCGCAGTCGTGGGATCAATCCCCACCTTGGGCTCTGTGCTCAGTCTGCTGGAGAGTCTCTCCCTCTCCCTCTGCTCCTCCTCCTGCTCACAGTCTCTCTCTCTCCCTGCTGAGCAGGGAGCCTGATGTGGGACTCAATCTGGGGACTCCGGGATCATGACTTGAGCCGAAGGCAGTTGCTTAACCAACTGAGCCACCCAGGCGCCCAATAAAATCTTTTTTTTTTTTTTTTTTTAAAGAATTCACCTGTGAAGCCATCTGTTGTGGCTTTTGTTTGTTGAGTTTTTTGATTACTGATCCAATTTCCTTGCTGGTAATTGGTCTGTTCAAATTTTCTATTTCTTCCTACTTCATTTTTGGTAGGTTTTATGTTTGTAGGAATTTATCTATTTCCTGTAGTTTGTCCAATTTGATGGGATATAATTTTTCATAATGTTCTCTTACAACCCTTTGTATTTCTCTGGTGTCTGTTATTTCACCTCTTTCATTTCTGATTTTGTTTATTTGAGTCCTTTCTCTTTTTTTCTTGTTGAGTCTGGCTAAGGGTTTGTCAATTTTGTTGATTTTTTTTTTTTTTCTTCAAAGAACCAGCTCCTGGTTTCAAAAATTGCTCTGTTCTGTTGGGGTTTTTTTTTAGTTTCTATATAATTTATTTCTGCTCTACTCATTATTATTTCCTTCCTTATACTGGTTTTGGGTTTTGCTTTTTCTTGTTTTTTTTCTGCTCCTTTGGGTGTAAAGTTAGGATTTTTGAGATTTTTCTTGCTTCTTGAGGTAGGCCTGTATTGCTATAAACTTCCCTTTTATTAGGTTTTTGCTGCATCTGAAAGATTTTTGGACGGTTAGGTTTTCATTTTCATTTGTGTCCATGTATTTTTTTATTTTTTCTTTGATTTCACAGTTGACCCTTGATTGTTTAGTAGCATGTTATTTAACCTCCATGTATTTGTACTCTTTCCAGATTTTTTCTTGTGGTTGATTTCTAGTTTCGTAGCCTTGTAGTCATAAGAGAGGCATGGTATGACTCTGATCTTTCTGAGTTTGTTGAGGCTTGTTTTGTGGCTTATTATGTGATCTATTATGGAGAATGTTCCATGTGCACTTGCAAAGAATGTGTATTCTGCTGTTTTAGAATGAAACGTTCTCAGTATAGCTGTTAAATCCATCTGATCCAATGTGTCATTCAAAGGTACTGTTTTCCTTGTTGATTTTCTGTTTGGATGATCTGTCCATTGATATAAATGGGGTGTTATAGTCCCCTACTATTATTGTATTACTATCAATTAATTCCTTTATATTTAACTATTTTATGTATTGGGTGCTTCTGTGTTGAGTGCATAAATATTTAAAATTGTTATATCTTCTTTTTGGATTGTCCCCTTAATGAGTATATGGTGTTCTTCTTTGTCTCTTGTTAGGGTCTTTTTTTAAAAGTCTATTTTGTCCAATATAAGTATTGCTACCCCCAGCTTTCTTTTCACAGCCGTTTGCATGGTAAATATTTCTTCATCATTTCACTTCCAGTTTGCATGTGTCTTTAGGTCTGAAACGAGTCTCCTGTAGGCATTGTATAAATGGATCTTGTTTTTTTTATCCATTTCATCACCCTGTCTTTTATTTGAGCATTCAGTCCATTTACATTCAAAGTAATTACTGATAGGTATGTATTTATTGCCATTTTGTTACATGTTTTATGATTGTTTTTGTAGTTCTTCTCTGTCCGATTCTTCCCTTGCTTACTTCTCTCAGGATTAGTTGGCTTTCTTTAGTGATAGACTTGGATTCCTTTGTCTTTATTTTTTGCATCTCTATTACTGGTTTTTGATTTGTGTTACCATTAGGTTTGTATATAACATCTTCTGTAGCAGTCTATATTAAGTTTGTGGTTGCTTGAGTTTGAACCCATTTTTTAGTACTCTCCCTCTCACCATGTTTTAGGTATATGGTGTCCTACCAGCTTTTGTGAGTCACTTGACTGATTTTTATAGATATACCTATTTTTACTGCTTTTCTACTTCCTACCTTTCTTACTCTTATTTATAGTCTTTCCTTTCCAAAGAGTCCCCTTTATCACTTCTTGCATGGCTAGATTAGTGGTCATGAATTCCTTTAGTTTTTGTTTGACTGGGAAGCTCTATTTCTTATATTCTGAATGGTAGCCTTGCTGGATGTTCTTGGCTGCAGATTTTTCCCTTTCAGCTTTTTTGAATATACCATGCCACTTTATTTTGGCCTGCAAGGTTTCTGATGAAAAATCAGCTGATAGCCTTATGGGGTTCCCCTTGTATTTAACTATTTTCTTTTCTCTTGGTGCTTTTAGAATTCTCTCTTTACCACCATTTTTTGCCATTTTAATTACTACATGTCTTGGTGTGGACTCCTTGGGTTGACTTTGTTGGGGGCTCTCTGTTTTTTCCTGCATCTGAATTTCTGTTTCCTTCCTGATTTGTGAAGTTTTCAGCTATTGTTTCTTCAAATAAATTTTCCGCCTCCTTTTCTCTCTTTTCTTTCTGGCATCCCTGTAATGTGAATGTTATTACCCTTGATGGAATCACTGAGTTCCCTAAGTCTATTCCCATTTTGCTTAGCTTTTTTTCCTCACCTGCTCAGCTTGATTACTTTCCACATTACTCCATCCTCCAGGTTCCTGATTTGTTCTTTCACTTCTTCTAATCTGCTGTTTATTCCACCTAGTGTATTTTAAATTTTATTTATTATGTTCTTCATTTCTGATTGATTCTTTTGTATCTCTTTATTAAGGGTCTCACTGATTTTTTCCACTCTTTTTCAAATCAAGTAGTATCTTTATGATCATTACTTTAAATTATCAGACATATTACTTATCTCTATGCTTTTGTCTAGTTCTTTCATTTGGGATATTTTCCTATGCTTCCTCATTTTGTCTAACTCTTTCTGTGTCTCTTATTGTTAGGAAAGTCAGCTATGTCTCCTGCTCTTGAAAGTAGTGGTCTTATGAAAAAGGGGTCTTGTAGTGGCCTGCAGTGCACTGTCCCTGTTTACTGGAACCTGACACTTCAGGGGTGCCTCCTCTGTGTGTAGCATGTGCCATGCTGTTGTGACCCACGCTTTCCTTCAGTCCAGTTGTCTGCAGTGGCTTTCTTTGCCCATTGTGGACAGTGTTTTGTACCTGTGGTGTTAGTGGAACAGTCTGGGGCTGCCTGGGGCTTGAGTTGAGTCAGACCAAGCATTTGCCAGAGATGCAGTAGCACCAAACTGCAGGATGTCTACCCTGCATTGTCCTCTGAGAAGCTTTCAGTGTAAGCTTTTATCAGACCAGCTGTCTGCTCCTAGCCCACCGCTGCGTCCACAGTCGGACTGGTATGTGTAGTTGTCTTTCCCTCTCCCTAGGGCAGGAGTTACTTTGTAGTGGTATTGGCCCCTGTCAGGGCTTCCTGCACGCTGCCAGGCTTCTGGCCCTGGTTTGAATGGTCTCTGGCCAGGAGCATTTCAGAAGAGGAAGATCTGCAATGTGTGAGGAGGTGGGGGTTGGTTGGGCAGCCATGTTAGCAAGCTCTGCACTCCCCAGGTGTTCTGTGGGAGGGGCCTTGTAGACCCCAGACTGAAGTGGGCCTGTCTGGAAGGGGTGGATCTGTGGGTTGGGGGCATGGTATAAGTAAATTAGGTGGTGAATGTCAGCTCCCTGCTGTTTATTCCAGGGGGCGAGGGAGGGAAATGGTGCCTGCCAAGCTCCTTTGTTCTTGGAAAAGTCCCTCAGGGATCCCTGCCCCTCCAAGGCATGCTCTGAGATGAGGAAACAACTCTCCCTCCTGTATGACTCAGGTGTTTTTCTCAAACTAGTGATTCTGTGCTATATTTCAGGGGGCTGTTTGTTGTTCTGTCTCTTTAAGGGTGGGGACTCAGCTTCCTCTTACCCTCCAGGCTCTCCCAGAGCCAAGCCTACTGATTTTTAAAATTCTAGGCTTTAGGTCCCACTGATTGTTACAAACTCACGAAATTTGGCCCCTGTGGTTTTCAAAGTCAGATGTAATAAAGAATCATTTTTGCTGCACAGCCTCCCTGGTGTAGTAGCCTTCTCTCCCTTCCCTGTGCTTGGGGGTCCCTCCCTCCCATGGTCCACTTGCAGTCTGTTGAGCTCCCTACCACATCTCCACCCTTCCTACCCTCTTTGATGTGGCCCCTTCTCTATGTTTGGTTGTGGAGTTTGTTCTGCTAGTGTTTGGGTCATTTTCTGGGTTTTTACACTGATATGCATGTTATCTAGTTGTATCTATGGGACAAGGTGAGCTTAGGGTCTTCCTACTCTACCAACTTCCCCCTAATCCCATACTTTATACCATTTCTTAGCTAATACACATCCTACTGTCCTTGCATAAAGATGTTTCTTGTATTATTTTTAGTAGATCTAATTACGTATATTAGAATTCTTAACCCTTAGAAGTCTTAACTTCTAATAAAAACTAAGAAGTAAGAAATTGTGAATTGTTATACCACATTTAGTAGATTGGCAAATTTATGAGTAGATATCATTATTTTTGGTAGCATGTGCTTTCTCAGAGTACAAAATGTGGCACAAGACATGTTTGCTGACATATCCAAGTACCTTTAGGTAACAAGAGCCAAAAGTAGATACATCTATGTTTAGTAATTAATGTTTCAGTATTTTATCTTATTTGGAAATGATCTAGATATTCAATGAATTTCCATCACTTAACCTAGAAAAACTCTAAAGTTCCAGGTTACCAAAAATATTTGGGTAACTATTTTCAGTAGGCATACCATAAAACATTATTATTGGAAAGTACACTTATAAACTTTTATTCCAATTATATGTTTAACATAGTTTTGAACAGTCATATTCAGATTACTTATGCAAATTTCATGAGAGATTAAAACAGCCATCATGACAAAGTTTGCAAAACATACAGAGTGAGCTTATTTGACTTACCAACTCAGGTAGAATAAAAGATACATGACTACATTATATTCAGTGCTGACAACTCTGATGACATCTCTATTTTAATTAAACCAATATAGTTAAACTAGCTTTTATTTACCAAATATTATCCCAGATCACATGAATTTTAAAGCATTTGGGTTTGTTTCTGTATTCTGGAGAGTTTAAAAATATTAAATTTGATAAGTGCTTATTCTTCTGAGTCAATTAAATCAAGCTTTTTAAAAAGTAATTTTAGCAGTACCATCCAGGGGAAGAAAAATATGTCACATATGTATCATACATCCACAGACATAGATAGAAACACAGACACCCTATAGCTTACATTCAAAATTTTAGCTATGAGGGTGCCTGGGTGGCTCAGTTGTTAAGCGTCTGCCTTCAGCTCAGGTCATGATCCCAGGGACCTGGGATCGAGCCTCACGTCAGGCTCCCTGCTCGGTGGGAAGCCTGCTTCTCCCTCTCACACTCCCCCTGCTTGTGTTCCCTCTCTTGCTATGCCTCTCTCTGTCAAATAAATAAATAAAATCTTTAAAAAAAATTGTTTTAGCTATGAATCAGGTACAATACAAACTCCACTAGTTAATAACACTTGAATTCAAATTATGTTCAGGCAGACAGAACAAGTTAAAGTTACGTGCTTCAGTGGCTGAGGCTTTTTACTAATATTTGTGGAGAAAATTATTATTTTTTAAGATTTTATTTATTCATTTGAAACACAGAGATAGAGAGAGAGAGAAAGCATGAGCAGGGAGAGAGGCAGAGGGAGAAGCAGGCTTCCCGCTGAGCAGGGAGCCCGAAGCGGGGCTCGATCCTAGGACCCTGGGATCAAGACCAGAGCAGAAGGCAGATGCTTAACCATCTGAGCCACCCAGGCGCCCCTGTGGAGAAAATTATTAAGATTTGTATTTTTCCTTCACAAGCAATCTTATGGAAGCTATGGACTAGATTTGGGCAAGGGAGCTTTTATAGCAGTTTGTATTTTAAAAGGCCTCTTTCCTCCACTGTTTCTCCATTCTTAGGTGATTGAGGGCAGTGTCTTATTTACCTCCTTGGGTATTTACATTTCAAAGACATGTAAAATTTACATCTTCAAGGGAGAAGTTTTAGTGCCTTTTGGATGACCTCAGCAGTCCTAATAAAATTTAGTAGTGAAGACCCATAATTAGGGGGAGTGTCTTGTCAAAGGAATTCTCTGGACTCAGGGTCAAATAGGGCATCTTTAGGGTTGCAACTGAAGGAGGGGGTCATTTGGGTCACTAAAGTCAGGGAAATGGTAAGCCCATTGGATCATGCCAATTTTGCACAGCAGGAGACAGACCTCATCTTAATGTTTTGCCTTCACTGTGATCCTTAGCAGTGATCACTGTTGGAAGGATGGGCACAGCACCAGGCAGTAAATTATCTGAGGAGAGGAAGGCCCCTGGTACAAATATCTGGCTCCAGGGACCTTTGCCTTCTCATTTCTCTTTTCCTTCTCACTGGAGTCTTTGATAACCCTGTCAGCTTTTTCCTTGGTCTTAGGGACCCCTTATGAATCCCATTTCTTGCTTTTGCCCAGTTCATGGGAAAGCTGAGGGGGCTCAGGATCTGTGGTATCTCGGAGGAAACAAGCATATAGCTCAGATGGACCTTTAAGAAGATTGTGGATTTTAAGGTCTTTAGAGATGCTGAGCATTTGGCACATTTTGGCCACCATGAGTAACAATTCATAGCCCCTTTCAAAACAAAAAACAACCTGCAAGAGCCAATTAGCTTCCCTCTATCTTATGCAGTCCTGCTACATAAAATATTTTAAAAGGTTTAAATTTCATTTAAGGTAGTTTCTGATCTGTTTCCACTTCTTCATTTTCTCCCATTCCCTTAATCTTATGTGTTGTTAACCAGTAAGCTTTGGATGATGTTACTGTGCACTCCCTTCATAGGCAGTTGCTTTCCAGGGTGTCCCAATCAACCTGTCCAGGAACTGGGTCCACCTCTACTAGCCTGATATGCACAAGTGCTTTGGGAAAAGCCCCTGGGCCTCGAGTGTAATGCCAGAGCCTTGGCATGTTGGTATGCTGCAGCACTGAGCAATGCCCAGGAATTTTCCAGGGGGTTCTACATTTATTAAGGAGCTAGTGCACCTCCTTGCTCGAGGTGCTGGCAATAGATGTTCAGGAAACTTTTTTTTTTTTTTAGCAACTTTGAACCAGGAATTGACCCGTGATAGTTCATCAGGTCAGAGGACAAAGAGCAACAACAGCACTGTGTTAAGTGGCAGCATAGAGACCATAGGCCTCTGTTGTATTTGCCTTTTCATAGGGCCACTGGTTTCCTGTTGCAAGGCTCTTTCACTCTCTGGGTTAGGACTTACATTCTAGGCACAACCCACTGACTCAACTGTTACAAGCAGAGGCTGCCCATCCTCTTCAACTACGGGAATCCTTTCCTCCTGCTTTATTCCACAGCCTCTCCTTGCGCAGTGGCAATGGCTTTGCAGCCCACTCCACCCTACTTAGCTCTCCTCGGACCTGAGGCATGGAGGACCCTTGTGCACATTAATAGTCAGTTAAGGCCCTTATAATCAATGGTCTGATCATCTTGTTAGACCATATGGCCTTCATCAGGCTGCTCTTGGAAGAACACTGAGTTATTATAGCAGCTGTGATATTTTGGGTTTCATACCACAGGCAACACATGACAGAGGCAATATGTGAAAGCACAGAGCAGTGCAGCAGACCTTCAGGAAGCAGTGTTCCTTTCTCAGATGAGGTTCCCCACTTGAGTTAGGTGGTTTTTAAGCAAGTTGCAGCTAAAGGACATTCTCTTAACTGCAAGGGCAAACACGAAGTCCTGCTGACTACCTCAATTGTGTGCAGATCTCAGCCTATCAGTAACCAATATTGAGGCTGGACCAGCCCTTGTGGTTTTTATTATGATTGCAAGACGCCCTCAGCAATACCATCAAGAAACTTTGAAACAAACAAGATTTATTGCTTACAGATTCTGGAAAGCACCCAGCAAGGTCGTGGGAAGAGAGAGAGAATACAGGACTAGGATTTTGTGTGTTCACTCTTTATCTGTGAATTTAAAACATTACGAGTATGAATTTAAAGCACAGGAAGTGGAAAACAAGCCGTCCAAATGGTCAGTTATCTAAATCGGAGAACATCTCTAAAACAAAGGAGCAGGAGCAGAGTTGTGGGGGTGACCTGGCTCTTTATCTAATTGTATAGCAGGCAATATATTTATTCAAGATAGCCATCTTTAAAGGGGATGCCTCTGCAGTCAAACCTTAAGTCAGATGCTTGCATCATAGAAAGGAAAAACTGTCAGGGCTTACACTAGAGTATCTTAAAGGTTTCAGAGTTACCTCCTTGGTTAAATTTATTCCTAGGTATTTTATTCATTTCAATGAAATTGTAAATGGGATTGTTTCCTTAATTTCTGATAATTATTAGTGTATAGAAATGCACCAGATTTTTGTATATTGATTTTGTATCCTGCAACTACACTGAATTTGTTCATTAGTTCTAATGGTTTTTGGCAGTCTTTAGAGTTTTCTATATATAATATGTCATCTACAAATACAGTTTTGCTTTTACCTTTCCATTTTGGGTGCTTTTTATTTCTTTTTCTTGCCTAACTGCTCTGCCTAGGACTTCCAAAATTACCTTGAGTAAAAATGGTGAGAATGGTCATCCTTGTCCTGATCTTAAAGGAAAGCTTTCAGCTTTTCAACATTGAATATGATGTTAGCTGTGGGCTTTTTATATATGGTCTTTATTAAGTTGAGGTAAGTTCCCTCTATACCTACTTTGTTGAGAGTTTTTATCATAAATGGATATTGAATTTTGTCACATGCTCTCTGCATCTCTTGAGATTACATAAGGTTTTTATTCTTTATTTGTGGTATATCATATTGATTGATTTACACATTTATAGATGCTGAACCATCCTTGCATCCCTGGAATAATTCCCACTTATTTATGGTGTATGGTCCATTTAATATACTGTTTAATCTTGTTTGCTAATACTGTGTTGGGGGGGTTACATCTATGCTTATCAGGGATATTGGCCTGTAATTTTCTTTTCATGTGATTTCCTTGTCTGGTTTTAGTATGAGGATAATGCTGGTCTTGTAAAATGAGTTTGGAAGTGTTCTCTTCTGTTTTTTAGAATAGTTGGAGAAGGATCTGTATTAATTCTTCTTTAAATGTTTGGTACAATTCACCAGTGAAACCATCTGGTCCTGGATTTTTGTGTGTTGGGAGGTTCTGGTTACTGATTCAGTCTCCTAACTCGTAACTCATCTGTTCAGACTTTCTATTTCCTTATGATTCAGTCTTGGTAGGTTGTATATTTCTAGGAAATAATCCATTTCTTCTAGGTTGGCCAGTCTGTTGATGTATAATTGTCCATAGTACTCTTTTATGATCTTTTGTATTTTTGTGTTACCTGGTTTTAACTTCTCTTCTTTATCCTTTCAGAAAACCACCTCTAAGTTTCATTGATCTTTTCTGTTGTCTTTAGTGTCTCATTTATTTCCAATCTGATCTTTGGTACTTCCTTCTACTAACTTTGGGCTTTTTCTTTTCTTTTTTTTTTTTTTTAACCATTTGAAAGTACACCGTTCAAGGGCATTAAATACATTCACAGCATCATGCATCCATCACGAACATCATCTCCAGAATTTTGTCATCCTCCTAAACAGAAACTCTGTCCCCATGAAACACTGACTCCCCAGCTCCCTCCCCTGCCCCTGGTGCCGCCGTGCATTCTCTGTCTCTATGAGTTTAATTACTCAGTGTTCCTCATAAAAGTGTGATCATACAGTATTTTTTCATGTGTGACTGGCTTCTTTAATTTAGCATGTGTCTTCAAGGTCCATCCATGTTAGAGCATGTGTCAGAATTCCCTTCCTTGCTGAGGCTGAATGATATTCTATCCTCTACCCCATTTTATTTATCCATTGATGGACACCTGCGTTGCTTCCACTGCTTGGCTGGTGTGAACGCTGCTGCTGTGAACATGGGTGTGCAAATATCTCTTTGAGTCCCTACTTACAATTCTCTGGGGTATACACCTAAGAGTGGGATTGCTGGATCACATGGTAATTGCATGTTTACGTTTTTTTTTGTTTTTTTTTTTT
>NW_028015286.1:0-751 GCF_054177405.1 Leptonychotes weddellii
CTATTTAATTTGAGCATTTCCTGTGATTGTAGAGTGAATGGTTTAACATTTTTTACAGCTGGAGTAGCCAAGAAAATTCTAGAACAGACAAGGAAAAAGGATGGCCTTGTGGGTTATTAAAAGATATACAAATATGTACCCAATCCACAATCACAGAGAAAGCGGTAGAACAGAAGAGCAAGTGAGAAACAGACACGTGGATTTGGGATATTTTGTTTGGTGGTTTTGCAGATCAGAGGGAAAAGAGATAATTGAATAGACGCTTTTGTGCTGGGGGGGCTAGTTTTCCTTATAAAAGATAAATTTGCTAGATCGAAGAATAAAATATTAAAAATAACAGTACAGAAGTTATAGAAGGAAATATAGATGAATTCATCCATCATTCTGGTGTGAGAAAGGCTTTTCTAAGCAGGATATAAAACCTAGGGGCCATGAGAGGAAGAAGATCAATTGTCAACACAAACATTTTTTTAAAAGATTTTATTTATTTATTAGAGAGAGAGCACACAGAGGGAGAGGAAGAGGGAGAAGCAGACTCCCCACTGAGCAGGAAGCCCAATGCAGGACTTGCTCCCAGGACCCTGAGATCATGACCTGAGCCGAAGGCAGATGCTTAACCGACTGAGCCACCCAGGCGCCCCAACACAAACATTTAAAGCCACTTCATGACAAATGTTACTATGAAGGAGAAGACAAATGGCTCACTTGGAAAATATATTCACTATACATCACAGCAACGATCTAATTTTTA
>NW_028015287.1:0-751 GCF_054177405.1 Leptonychotes weddellii
CGGTAAATCGTGAGTGTGAAGGTGACAAATCACTCACATTTGCCTTCCTGTGGAACAAAGCCACCTTCGGAGCAATGTCTTTGTAGGAACTGCAGGTGGCGAGGGTGCCCGAAGGCCTGGGATGTCTTCCCCCCCGCCCCCCTGCCCCACGGTCACCAGGCCAAATGGTGCCCCTCTGGGGAGCGCGGGCAGGTGCTTGCAGGGAATTGCTACACAGGCAGATTGGACTTTTCCATGGAAAGACATAACAAGGATGATTTTGAGACCAAGCATTGGAAAGACAAGGGGAAACGTGAGAGCTTGAGCAGAAGGTAGGGGAGGGGAGAGGAAGGACCATCAAAAGTCTGAGGAGAAGAGGGGAGGCCTTTCTGCAGCGGGAGCTCCCTCAGCCCGCCTGTCTCCACCTCTTGGGCCTGACCGCCTCTAGTCAGTCTGCAAGCCGACGGGATCCTGAAGTTGGGGAAGCACAAGGTTTTCTTTCAACTTCAATCTAAGCACCACCCCCCGCCATGAGCCTTGGTCTGTGTGGTTCCTGGTGCCCAGCCCTGCCCGTCTCCCAGCCTTGTCTCCCGCTGACCTCTCACTTGCTCTGTCCCGGCCACACTGGCCTGGGAGATACTCTACCAATAGTCCCCGCAAAACTTGCCTCAGCAGACCCTGTGCTGCTTGCTATCCCTGCCTGCATTGTTCTTACTCCAGAGAGAGCTGCCTCCTCCCCATCTCCATTTCTGCTTGTCCTCTAAGGAGCACA
>NW_028015288.1:0-751 GCF_054177405.1 Leptonychotes weddellii
GAGGCCACCCTCTCCTCCAGGGAAGCCACGCGAGGCAGGAGCCTGAGCAAGCCCCTCGCTGGACTGGGACCTCCAGTGAGGTCGGGAAACAGTCCGCCTCCCTCTCACCTCCCTACACTCAGGCCCGAGGACCTGGAACGTAGTAAGCAAGCTCTCAGTCACGAACCCATGAATCAACTCATCGCCTGTGATGGGCCTGCGAAACTTCTATTCTCGTCCCTGCGGGGAGGGAGCGGCTGACAAGGGCCCCCCGTTCCAGCGAGGACAGCCGCTGACCACCGTGCGGCCAGCTCTGAGTCCCTGGGCCCTGAGTCCTTTCAGGAAATGACTCACGCAGGCAGGGACGTGATCGCTGAAGACGGGACGTGTCCCCACTCTGCTCCGGACCTGCTGCTGGGCCCCGACCACAGGGCCTCACACCTGCTTCTGCGGAAGCTCACATACTGGGGCGGGGGCGGTGGAGAGGGGGGTGGGGGCTGTGCTCACCGGGCACGACCCTGGACCTCCTCGGTCACAGCCGCCGACAAGCGATGGGAAAGGTTTTGACAGAAGGCTCCAGAAGGGCGTCCTAAGCGCGCACAACAGGGCCTCACTGCAGTCCAGAGCCTAACCCGCGAGAAGGAAGAGCCTCCTGGCCTCAGGTAAGCAGGGAGCCAAGCATGCTCTAAGTAGTTCCCACGAGCACAGAAGTGGATTCTTGTAAACGGGAGGAGGGTATCCACGTTCTGGTCTCGGATGCTTTGCCTCCACC
>NW_028015289.1:0-751 GCF_054177405.1 Leptonychotes weddellii
GTTAAGCGGCTGCCTTCGGCTCAGGTCATGATCCTAGGGTCCTAGGATCAAGCCCCGCATTGGGCTCTGTGCTCAGCGGGGAGCCTGCTTCTCCCTCTCCCTCTGTCTGCCTGTCTGCCTACTTGTGATCTCTCTCTCTCTCTGTCAAACAAATAAATAAAATCTTTAAAAAAAAATTAAAAAAAATAAAACAAGTCTGTGTTTATAGCTGAATATGGTGGGGAAAAAAAAATCCAGGCTGGAGACCAGCACAGTGATGGGTCTACCTTTAGAATCACGACCACTAACTTCAGGTGGAACCCCGTGCTGCCTGGCATGCTTCCCAACTCCCCTCCTTGATTCATCCTCCCAGTCTCTTTGATGACTCTCAGACAGTGACCCTATTTCCCGTTTCTTAAGACAGTAGAAGCAATCAGTAGAGAACTTTGCTTCTCCATAATGAACTTACTTTCCTAAAACCACTGAATACCTGCTGGCCCTACTTTTTAAATCGTGGTCTGCCATTGCACCTACTGATGGCTTACTCTGTCTCCTGGAGCCCAGACTTCCCTGCCTTCTCAGATACATTGCTCTTCCAGTTGTCACCTCTGTCTCCTACATCATGAAATTGCTTCTCTCTTGGGATCATTTCCATCGGCGTGAAAACACATACATATTCTATCCTGGGGGGAAAAAAAAAACAAACCTCATTCTTTGAGATCACACCCTCCTCCAACCACTCTCCAGTGCTTCCATCCCCATTTCTCACGAC
>NW_028015290.1:0-751 GCF_054177405.1 Leptonychotes weddellii
GCCCCAGCAGCCGCTTGCTCTGGCCGGACATTCTAGAAACAGACGCCTCTGGGCTTCCCGAGCACCGTTCCGCTTAGCGCGGGGCCCACCGACTAGCAGCCCTGCAGCAAGAAACGAGGGCCCGTGAGGCCTCACCTTGGGGTTCCTCACACACAACGGCTTCCAGGTTCTCTCCCTTCACGTAGTCTGCGTTCAGCCCCTCTGCAAAGGGCAAAGAGCAGAGGTGGTGATGCACATAGAACCGAAGGGCCCCTGACCAAGCCCAGGGGTTCTCGTCGTGGTCCTCAGAGGACGCACAGCAAAGGCCTCCGCCCCGCACCGCCCTGGGGCAGGTGCCACCACCCGGGAGACGGGGGCCCAGACAGCAGGCTCAGCACCACCCATGGGTCCGCATGCCAGCCCAGGGTCCAGCGAGGTGGAGGGAGCCAAGCGCCGCGCTGGCCGCACGAGAGACGGACAGAGGCGGGGTGGAGAGGGGCGGAGGGCAGAAGGGGCTTCAGGGCAGAGAGGCCGGCAAAGCGTCCTGCCGCGTCCGGCCACACCTGCCCCTTCGGGCCGCTGGCAAGAAGCGCTGTGCGCACGCCGCGGAGGGCCCAGCGCCCGGGGAGCTGCTCTGGTCCCTTAGATGGGCGTCCCCCCCCCCCCCACTGACTTCCAAGAGGGGCTCCGGGACTCTCAAAGCTTCCTCTGCCTGCCGGCTCTCAGGTCACCGAGCACCCGGGACTCCGAGCGGACCCCAGCCTGCTGCTAC
>NW_028015291.1:0-751 GCF_054177405.1 Leptonychotes weddellii
GGGGAGTCTGCTTCTCCCTCTGACCCTCCCCGCTCCCATGCGTGCTCTCTCTCTCTCTCTAATAAATAAATAAAGTCTTTTTTTAAAAAAAACAAAATACAAAGGATGAGCTCTTCCAGAGCATTAAGACTAACCTCTTTAGCTTACAGCATACAAAGTGCAGTGTGACTGACCAACCCCATACCCTGAGCTCTGGATCCAGTCATTCTCTCTCCAGCATTTCTTAAAACAGCTCCATGTTCCCCTGACACATACCGCTCTTTTATGTCTTTGTGCCTTTGCCCCTGTTGTTCTCATAGCCTGAAACAAACTTAGCCCCCGTCTTGCTAGCTAATTTTGACTCATCTTTCAAGACTTATTAATGGAGACAATGCCTCTTGCAGGAAGTCTTCCATAATGCCTCCAGGCTGCAATAACTAGCTATTCTCTCAGTTTATAAAGGACCTGTGCATTCTTTTATCACACTGGGTTGAGAATATTTGTTTCTGTGTCTGTCTCCCTCACTAGACTAAGCTGATCAAGATCAGGATCTGGGACTTATTTTCATATTCCCAATGCTGAGTACACAGTAGACATTTCATAAATATTTATTGAACTGAAATACTTAAAATGTTTGAATAAGAATTTTGTGAAAACCCAAAAATCCATTGAAGGTGGTCTGTGTATAGCACAGGAAAATGTGACTAGAATGTAATTCTTACATAGAATACTTAGATCAATTTTGTTGTATTACTGGGCAGGACAAAATGTG
>NW_028015292.1:0-751 GCF_054177405.1 Leptonychotes weddellii
GCCCCCCCCCCCCCAACTTGCCGTGGACACATCTGATCAGAGCAACTCCTAACATTTCAGTCCCACCAGCTGCTTCCTTCCCGTTGTCCCCGAGCGCCATCCTGGGATCTCCTGCATGTTCCCTGACCCTGCCGTCCTGGACTGCACCTCCTTTGGTGTCCCTCTGCTTCTGGAAGTGACCCCTCGCCCCGCCAGCCAGGCTCTGTCCCCTCCTTGCTTGAGCTTCCCTTCTGTGAGTCCTGACCTCCCCCGACCCCCGTCCCCGTTTTGATCGTTCCTTCATGTACTCTGATAAACCTACTGACCATGATACTCATTTGGCCTAAACTTCGACTTGGTTTTCGTGTTCTTTCTTGGTTTGAATCACATTTTGTTCTTTATTTCCCCAAAGACTCATAACCCGGGAGCACATTGTTTCTCCCCAGTTCACTGTTAACTTCAAATGAATGAGGCCACTTTTAATGTTGCATTTGGCACATTTTATTTTATAACCAGTGTTGAGAAAATACCTTGAACATGCTCAGGTTAGTAAAACTTCCAGAGGTTATGTCTCTTTTAACCAAATTCTCTTTATCAGAAGAAAAGAAACAAATACACCATTGACATCACCAACCTTTAAGATTTTTAATTTTCTCAAACAGCACTAATGCAATGGATACTTTAAAATGTGTTTCCTTTGCTCTCCACCATTGGAGTTAATGACCGATAGAAATCTGTTTGTGAAACATCATGTATAACATTAAAAAAAAAA
>NW_028015293.1:0-751 GCF_054177405.1 Leptonychotes weddellii
TAGGAGGGTGGACACAAGACGGGCCCACACTGTGGCCCTCGAGCCTGCTAGGTGGAATGGGAGAATCTGTCTGTCGGTCAGCAGGACAACCTGGCAGAAGGTGTTACATCCTTCAAATGTTCCTAACCTTCAACTTAGCAATTCCTTGCCTCAGAACTTGTCCTGAGATAATAATTGAGGACTTGTGAGCAAGTTGGCTTGGAGGATGTTCATCAGAACACGGCCTACAAAGGAGAACAGTGGGAAGCAGCCTAAATGCCCAGCATCAGCTGAATGAGAGCTGCCCTGGCAAGAGTCGTGCTGAAAATTGCTGATGACTGCAAAGATTTTCACAGCACATTCACACACATTTTATTGCAAAAATAATACATCTCAGGGCGCCTGGGTGGCTCAGTCGGTTAAGCGTCTGCCTTCTGCTCAGGTCATGGTCTTAGGGTCCTGGGATTAAGGCCCACGTTGGGCTTTCTGCTCAATGGGAAGTCTGTTTCTCTTTCTCCCTCTGCCCCTCCCCCTACTCGTTCTCTCTCTCTCAAATAAAGAAATAAAATCTTTAAGAAAAAATAACACATCTCACTTTTAAAATATTCAAACCCTAAAGAAAAGTATAAAGTAAAAACCGAAAGGTCCCCGTTTATCTGCCCATTTCTACTCCTGAAAGTTAAACACTGCTAGCAGTTTCTTGAACTGTCTTTCAGCTTTACATCAATGCACATACAAACATATAAACATATGTACATACACATATGTATTA
>NW_028015294.1:0-751 GCF_054177405.1 Leptonychotes weddellii
GCTATACACAGATTGTACCGGACCCTGGTGATTTTCATAAATGATGCTTTGTCTTTTTTGTTCAATATCCACCTTGTTGCTGTCCACCATTTTCCTGGTATTGGTAGCCAAAGCACCATATTAGACCATCTGCAAGGATAGATGATGAGTCCAGGAAATCTTTTCTGTGTTGAAAACCATAGTGAGGAGCTCATTATTCCACCATTTTATTTTGGATATTTTTATTCATAAGGTGATGTTTGATTAACCATTCAACTAATATCTCCAGATTATCTTGAGATTTTATGAGAAAGGCAACCCTGGAGATTTTATGCTGTACTTATTTCTCTAGATTATTTACAAATACAATAAATATTTCAACACTGATCCATGGAGCCCAATCACCTGTTTTGAAATGTACCTCCTTGTTTCTACCCTTTGTTTTCATTTCTAGGAGGTTTATAGCTATTAAAAAAAGAACACATCGGGGCACCTGGGTGGCTCAGTCGTTAAGCATCGTTAAGCATCTGCCTTCGGCTCAGGTCATGATCCCAGGGTCCTGGAATCGAGCCCCACATCGGGCTCCCTCCTCCACGGGAAACCTGCTTCTCCCTCTCCCACTCCACCTGCTTGTGTTCCCTCTCTCGCTGTGTGTCTTTCTCTCTGTCAATTAAATAAATAAAATCTGAAAAAAAAACAAAAATAAATATATCATTGTAAATTAGGGGTACTGATGTGTTCTTTTTTTTTTTTTTTAAAGATTTTATTTATT
>NW_028015295.1:0-751 GCF_054177405.1 Leptonychotes weddellii
TCCCCACTGAGCAGGGAGCCCGATGCGGGACTCGATCCCCGGACTCCAGGATCATGACCTGAGCCGAAGGCAGTCGCCCAACCAACTGAGCCACCCAGGCGCCCTAAAATAAGATTTGTAATCAAACTCCGGCACAATGTGTATTAGATAAACAAACAAGGCCCTAGAGATTCTGTGCCAGAGGGACAGACAGGAGGAGGGTACGCTTTGCTTGTGTTGGTTGTGTTCCTGATGCTCTCCTTAAGAAATGCACAGACCAATGCCACGAGTCAATAAATAATTCAGATAAAGGACCCCTGCCAAAATTGACATTTGCTGTAGGCATAACCAGATGACTCATTTTATTGACACAATCATGTCAAGAATTTATGACTTATTTATGAATGTCAGAATCCATGGAAGCAGGGGAGGCAGGAGATCAACAAATCGGTAGAAACATGGCTGAGCACACAAATTCATTTTCTTCTTCACAGCACATGTTTCTTAACTATTTGTTTAGTTCCTTATTATCTTGCATGAAACATCATGCTTTCATATGGCAAGAGTCTGGAGTTTTATTTTTATTTATTTATTTTTTTTTAAAGATTTTATTTATTTATTTGAGAGAGAGAGAATGAGAGACAGAGAGCATGAGAGGGAGGAGGGTCAGAGGGAGAAGCAGACTCCCTGCCGAGCAGGGAGCCCGATGCGGGACTCGATCCCGGGACTCCAGGATCATGACCTGAGCCGAAGGCAGTCGCTTAACCAACTG
>NW_028015296.1:0-11454 GCF_054177405.1 Leptonychotes weddellii
CTGGTGTGACAGGGGAAGACAGCTCACTGCTGCTGGCCACCCAGGTGGAGGGCCAGAGCACCAACCTGCAGCGGCTGGCCGAGCCGTCCCAGCTGCTCAAGTCAGCCATCGTGCATCTCATCAACTACCAGGATGATGCCGAGCTGGCCACCCGGGCCCTGCCTGAACTCACCAAACTGCTCAACGATGAGGACCCGGTCTGGGAGGGGTCTGGCCAGGGCGGGGGCGGGGCAGAGAGGGGAGAGGTCAGGTGTCTACAGGGGACCCCCTACCCCGGGCCACATCAGCGGGGGAGAGTTTGAGCTGGGTCCGTCTGAACTCTGTGGACGGGCTCACCGGGCCCCTTCATCTCACAGTGGCAGCTGGCCCGGCCCATCTGCTCACTTTTTCCCATCCCTCCCCCTCCCCCTCAGGTGGTAGTGACCAAGGCAGCCATGATTGTGAACCAGCTGTCCAAGAAAGAGGCGTCGCGGCGGGCGCTGATGGGCTCGCCCCAGCTGGTGGCAGCCGTGGTGCGCACCATGCAGAACACCAGTGACCTGGACACGGCCCGCTGCACCACCAGCATCCTGCACAACCTCTCCCACCACCGCGAGGGGCTGCTTGCCATCTTCAAGTCAGGCGGCATCCCTGCCCTGGTCCGCATGCTCAGGTACGCACCCCTACTCACTGTGGGATCCTGGGGACTCCCCTCCCTTGGGCTTCCATACAACATTTATCGAGGACCTACTGTGTGCCAGGTGCAGCCCCATGCCCAGGCCTGGGGCTCAGCTTCTCACGGCCTAGCAGGGGAGACGGCATGTAAGAAACTAGCAGGTTAGTTCCCAGGATCCGGTATAGGCTAGGGAGCGGTCTGCCCACGATTGCTCAGAGCTCTGTGCACTCTAACAGCAGGGTGCCGACGGATGAGTGGGGTTTGGCCCGGGTAGATGAAGGGAAGAGTATCCCAGGCAGAGGGAACAGCAGAGAGAGTTCCTTGCCTCCCATATCTTTCCCAGCTTGCAAGATTCATTGGTCTTTCTCCTTATATCCACGCCAGGCTGTGAGTTCCTTGAGGTTGGAGATACTCTGATCCCCTCACAGGACCGCTCTAGCACATGGCCTGCCATGTGGTAGTTCCTTAGTAGACCTACTGTGCGCTCAGCCCTGGGTGCAGAGGGAGTCGTGGTCCTGGTGGAGAGAGGAGCGGTGCGCACTGTGCGCTCCGTGCGTAAGAGCGGGGCCGAGCGGGGCCGAGTGGGGCCGGGCTCAAGGGACAATGATGTTTTCGTCAAGGGCTGTTTCCACAGGGGTGTTGGTATGGGGAAGGCTTCCTGGGGATGGGGGTAGCCCACATTCACGCCAGGCCCTTGGGACCCGACTCGCATTAACGCCCTGCCTGTCGTCCCAGCTCCCCCGTGGAGTCAGTCCTGTTCTATGCCATCACCACGCTGCACAACCTGCTACTCTACCAGGAGGGCGCCAAGATGGCGGTGCGCCTGGCAGATGGGCTGCAGAAGATGGTGCCCCTGCTCAACAAGAACAACCCCAAGTTCCTGGCCATCACCACCGACTGCCTGCAGCTCCTGGCTTACGGCAACCAGGAGAGCAAGGTGGGCTGTGCGCCGCCCCCAGCCCAGCCCCGCAGTCCTGCGGAGCATCACCTTCTGTCCAGCTGCAGCTTCCGGCCACTTTTTAGGTTACCTCCTTACCCTTTTTAGGTTAAATGTATGAGTATACGCAGCTGTACATCTTTCATCATATAGCTGAATATTTTGAGGAAAAGGAAAAGGAAAAAATGTCACCATCCTCACACAACCACCGCTATCTCCATGTGCGTCCTGCAGGGCCGTCCTGTGGGCGTATTTGTACGTGGTGTAGCCTTGGCAAATGTACAACTTTGCATCTGTTTTATGTGTGTTTCTTTGAAAGAATTTATTTATTATTTGAGAGAGTGAGTGAGTGAGAGAGAGCACACAAAAAGGGTCAGAGGGAGAGGGAAAAGCAGACTCCCCCTGAGCAGGGAGCCCGATGCAGGGCTCAATCCCAGAATCCTGGGATCATGACCCGAGCTGAAGGCAGAGGCTCGACCTACTGAGCCACCCAGGCGCCCCTGTTTTCTGTGTATTTAAAATTTTTTTCCCTGTATCTTCAGAATCACCCTCTGTCGTGGCAAATAGCATTTCATGAAGTGGGGGCCCCAGACGTTATTCTTAGGGAGGGCATTTAGAGTGCTCTTGATTTTTTACCTTTATAAACAATGCTGTAATGAGCATCTTTGGGCACACAGCTTTTCCCAAAGAGTGGACAATTTTTTCAACAGTGGGGCTGAGGGTTTTTAATATTTCTGCTTTTACCCAGATTGCCAAATGCCTTCCAGAAGGATTGTAGCACTTACAGCGTTGGTAGTGGTGGTGTCTGTTAGTACAGTTTCACCTCATCCTTGTCAGCATTGTGTATTATCCTTTTTTCAAAATTTTGGCATTTTTAGTTGTCACAAAAGCTATTCAGGTTTTCGCTGAAGTTCAGTAGTGACAGCTCTGTCGCCCCCTCTCCTTTCCTTGTTCCTTGTCATACTTCCTGTCTGTCTCACATTCGTTCTCCACCGTCTCCCCCCTCAGCTCATCATCCTGGCCAACGGAGGACCCCAGGCCCTCGTGCAGATCATGCGTAACTACAGTTATGAGAAGCTGCTCTGGACCACCAGCCGTGTGCTCAAGGTGCTGTCTGTGTGTCCCAGCAATAAGCCTGCCATTGTGGAGGCTGGTGAGTATGGCCTGCAAGGATGGCCCACGTGGCCAGGACGGCTGGGGTGGGGGCCTTGTCCAGCAGCCAGGCTTGGTGAGCCATGCTCCCCGTGGCCGACGTGCTCCCTGTCCCTTGCCCCAGGTGGGATGCAGGCCTTGGGCAAACACCTGACAAGCAACAGCCCCCGCCTCGTACAGAACTGCCTCTGGACCCTGCGCAACCTCTCGGACGTGGCCACCAAACAGGTGAGGGAGGCATTTGGGCCTGGGTCCACCTCTCCAGCCACCTCATCCTCCCCTCTTGCCGCACGCAGGCTCCTGTCTGCAACTCTGACCTTAGGAGCCGTGGGAGGCCTGAGGCCAATAAATCTTGCCCCGTTGTGGCTGAGGCTGGAAATACCCTGAAATCCCTCCTCCCTTTAGCTTAAGGCTCTAATGGCTGTTAAGGATTCAGGAAGGGGAATAGAAGAAGGGGCTGATGTTCCTAAGCTGCAGTTCAGGTGGTCCCTGGGGAACAGTTTTGACCTAGATCCTGCGGCGAGCAGCAGTAATGTACCAAGAGATAGCTTGGGGGCTCTGGTGACTAAACACACAGTTTAAGGAAAAATGCAGTTTTAGGACAAGACTCCTGGTCCCTCCTTCCAACCCGACTACCATTCCTAAGAGGCCCCTTGCACCCCATCAATAGGCTGTTTATTCAGCCCCGGCCATGTGCTGGACCCTGCTAGGCACTTGTGGACATTGGCTCGCTTACCCCTTTCAACAGCTAGAGGTGGAATAGGGGACCCAGGTGGTTAGGTGAAGAAACAGGGGCCCAGGGGATTATGTAATGGCCCTTGGTCACAGCTAGTAAACGGCAGAGCTGGGACTCAGCAGTGTCATCCCAGAGCCTAGAGTCTTCCTGTTCTACCACAAGGCCCCTCGGGCTCCCCCTGGGAGAAGTGGGGCTTCTGGGTCAGTGATGTTCCCTGAAACTGCATTTGGCCTGGGGACCCCTGAGAGGGCAGCACGAAGGCCCAGAAAGATGAGAAGCCGGGAAGAGCAGGCCAGCCGGGCCACGGAAGCACGTGGCCTCAACAGTTTCCTCCCGGCCCTGCCTGGGTCTGAGGACACAGAGGGGCAGGGGGTGGGAGGGAAGAGCACAAGCTTAGAGACAGGCCTGGGTTCACAGCCGGCCCGCTGGCTGTGGGTATGTGGGCAAGCCGCTCTGAGTAGCAGCTGCCCGGTGGGATAGCCACACGGGGATGGGGGCTCCGAGGCACGCGGGCAGGGCCCATTGACTGTCAGCTGAGTGGGCTTCAGACCCTGTCAGGCCATCCCCCCGCCGCCACTGGACAGATTTGGGAAGACTCCTGGGAGCGGGGGGTCTCCCTCACTCTCCGCTGCCTCCCCCATTACCCACAGGAGGGCCTGGAGAGCGTGCTGAAGATTCTGGTGAACCAGCTGAGTGTGGACGACGTCAACGTCCTTACCTGTGCTACGGGCACTCTGTCCAACCTGACGTGCAACAACAGCAAGAACAAGACGCTGGTGACCCAGAACAGCGGCGTGGAAGCGCTCATCCACACCATCCTGCGTGCCGGCGACAAGGATGACATCACGGAGCCTGCCGTCTGTGCCCTGCGCCACCTCACCAGCCGCCACCCCGAGGCTGAGATGGCCCAGAACTCCGTGCGCCTCAACTATGGCATCCCGGCCATCGTCAAGCTGCTCAACCAGCCCAACCAGTGGCCGCTGGTCAAGGTGCGGACTATGGCCGCAGGAGGGCTTCAGCAAGGGGAAGGCGCTCTCTGTGGGCGGGATTAGGAGCTGTTATGGCTACAGGCAAAGCTGCTGTGACGGAGAGGCCCCGAGTCCTGAAGGCTGGGCTCGAGACGCTGCATTTCTTTCTTTTTTTTTTTTTTTTTAAAGATTTTATTTATTCATTTATTTGAGAGAGAGAGAGAGAGAGCACATGAGAAGGGGGAGGGTCAGAGGGAGAAGCAGACTCCCCGCCGAGCAGGGAGCCCGATGCGGGACTCGATCCCGGGACTCCAGGATCATGACCTGAGCTGAAGGCAGTCGCTTAACCAACTGAGCCACGCAGGCGCCCCGAGACGCTGCATTTCTAACAGGTTCCAAGGCGATGTGGCTGGTCTATGGGACACATCACTTCCGCTCACACTTTGGGTCTTGGTCACGTTGCCACATCTAGATACAAGGAGGCTAGCAAAGTGTCCTGCGTCAGAAGGCCATGTGTCCCGCTACAGTTCAGGGGGGACGCTAACAAGACAAAAAATAGAAAGGGTTCTGGGGGGACATTTAGTGTCTGCCATACGGAGTTAAGGGTGTGAAGGGGGCTGCCTGGGTCGAGGAGAGCCAGCTGGCGGGGCTCACATTGGTGAAATTTTAGACAGTTGGACAGTATAGATAAGAATGGCTCTAAGGAGTTATACATTGAATTTTTTTTTTTTTAAAGGTTTTATTTATTTGACAGAGAGAAAGACAGCCAGAGAGGGAACACAAACAGGAGGAGTGGGAGAGGGAGAAGCAGGCTTCCCGTGGAGCAGGGAGCCTGATGCGGGGCTCGATCCCAGGACACTGGGATCATGACCTGAGCCGAAGGCAGACTCTGCTCAACGACTGAGCCACCCAGCCGCCCCTATACATTGAATTTTTAAAATCCATAGTGAGAAAACAAAAACATGTGGTCCCTCCTCGAGGTTGGTCCCTACTGCAAGCCCGAGGTGGGGGGAGGGTTTGACTTAGCAGCTAAGTGACAAGTGACCATGGCAGGTCATCTACCTTGTGCTCATGTCCTCATCTCTCATGACTTTTGTCCCCGCCTTCCTGGCTTCTTGTTTTGAGGGTCAGGTGAGATGAGAGCTTGCTTTGCAAGAGCCTGAGGTACCATGGCAGGCCCCTGGGAGATGGGGTGCCCTGGGGAGGAGGCTTCTTCCCAGAGCTGCCTTGCTGGGGATTGATTGTAATATGAGTATCACTAAAGCAGGAAGCTTTGGGGTCAGCCATAGCAAGGGCTCCCTGATAATCAGGGTTTGGGAATTATCAGAAAAGCAAGTAAGACTCTGGTGTCTGGGGGCAGGGGGAGGTTGTTAAGAGAAAGGGTGGGTGGGGGCAGGGCACGGGGCTGGTAGAATGTTCTGGAATGGGATATCATTTTAGCAGGGGCTATTAAGAGTTGAACATGAGGACCCACAGGTCCTATGGAATAAGGGACATGGGCTGGGAGTGGTCTCATGGTCTGGAGATCTTCCAGCATGCCTGTGTCTGGCCTGGGGGATGGAGAGATGACAAGGGAAGGAGGAGATGATGCTGGGAAGTTGGGATTCTTCAGATGTCCACGAAATGTCCCTATTATTGTCCTTTTTCTTATCAGGCAACCATCGGCCTGATCAGGAATCTGGCCCTGTGCCCAGCAAACCACGCCCCGCTGCAGGAGGCGGCGGTTATCCCCCGCCTCGTCCAGTTGCTGGTCAAGGCTCACCAGGATGCCCAGCGCCATGTGGCTGCAGGCACCCAGCAGCCCTACACGGTGAGCGAGCCCTCCCTGGGGGTCGGGGTTGTCCTGTTTGTGCACGTGTGCGTGCACGAGTGTGTAAGCGGGGAGGCAAGTTGTCACGGAGGCGGACTCTGAGGACCCGTGAGGTTTGTCAGATTGTCATGCTGGGGGTGTGTGGCCAGGTCCAAGGGCCATTGGTTGCCACGTCCCCAATGCCTCGTCTTGTGCAGGACGGTGTGAGGATGGAGGAGATTGTGGAGGGCTGCACCGGAGCCCTGCACATCCTCGCCCGGGATCCCATGAACCGCATGGAGATCTTCCGACTCAACACCATCCCCCTGTTTGTACAGGTGAGCCTGGGGCAGGTGGACAGGAGAGGACCCTCCAACCCCTGCTCATCCTCATTACTGAAAGGGGAAGCTTGGCAACCATGGGTTTGGTGGGTCTGGGCCACACAGCAAGAGGTCTTTGGAGGAGTGTGGAGAAAAGTGGCCACACCAGGAGTGACCACTTAGCAAATCCCTGCATGGGAATGGCTTTCCAAGCTCAAAACCAAGGAAAGCGGGGCGCCTGGGTGATTGAGTTGGTTAAGCGTGTGCCTTTGGATCAGGTCATGATCCAGGGGTCCTGGGATCGAGCCCCATGTCGGGCTCCCTGCTCAGTGGGGAGCCTGCTTCTCCCTCTCTTCCCCGCTCATGCTATCTCTGTCTCTCTCTCAAATAAATAAAATCTTAAAAGAAATTAAAAAAAAAGCAAGGAAAGAGATCACAAATAAGAAAAATATCTCCAGATTCAACCACATAAACATTAAAATCATCTGTACATCAGAAACAGCCTAGGGGCACCTGGGTGGCTCAGTTGTTGGGCGTCTGCCTTTGGCTCAGGTCATGATCCCAGGGTTCTGGGATCGAGTCCCTGCATCGGGCTCCCTCCTCAGCGGGAAGCCTGCTTCTCCCTCTCCTACTCCCCCTGCTTGCGTTCCCTCTCTCGCTGTGTCTCTCTCTGTCAAGTAAATAAATAAAATCTTAAAAGAAAAACAAAACAACAGCCTAAAAAGCATGAAAAAGTCAGTAGCAAACTGGGAACATGTTTGCCAAGTATCACAATAGACAAGAGTTTAATATCTTTCATATGAAAGAGCTCACTAAGGCTAGACCCCAGTGGTTAGATGGGCAGAGGCAGAAGCAATCCCCAGGTCGCTCATAAACAAGCAGTGCTCAACCCCAGGAGTTTAAAGAAATGAAGCTGATGCTCCCAGTGAGATCCCACTCTCCACTATCAAATTAGGGGGAAAAGACGGGGGGTGGATAGTGCCCTGGGCTGGCAAAGATGTGATGAAATAGCCCCAGAAGGCGATTCTGCCGTCTATATGGAGAGCCTTGGAGATATTCATGTCCAGGGCTCGTGGGTGGCACCTCCGACTCTTGATTTCCGTTCAGGTCATGATCTCAGGGTCGTGGGATTGAGCCCTTCGTCGGGCTCCACGCAAGTCTGGGACTTTTTCCTTGTGACATCATTTTAACATAATTTAAAACATGGCAAAAATTTATACCTACAGTCAGCAATCACAATGCTACTTACAATAATTGAAAACAAAATGAGTGGCCAATGATAAGGGAGTGGTTAAAAAAAAAAAATGATCTGTTACATCATATGGCTGTATACTGTGAGTTGAAGAATTTTTTGCTTTTGAAATCTTTTCCCTTTAAGTACTAGAGTTCAGAGTAAGGGATCATCGGTGCCATTGTAACCTCCAGTTGTGACCCATGAGGGGTTTTGTTTGTTTGTTTTTGTTGTTCTTATTGTTTGGCTTTCTAGTACTCTCTTTTTTACCAGTATGGACTCATAGATTTTTAGGAAAAATTTTTTTTTTTTTTAAGATTTTATTTATTTATTTAATTGACAGAGAGAGAGAGAGACAGAGAGAGAGAGGGAACACAAGCAGGGGGAGTGGGAGAGGGAGAAGCAGGCTCCCCGCAGAGCAGGGAGCCCGATGCGGGACTCGATCCCAGGACCGTGGGATCATGACCTGAGCTGAAGGCAGTCGCTTAACCAACTGAGCCACCCAGGCGCCCTCTAGGAAAAATTTTTTAATAACGTAGGAAAATGCCTTATGTTACAGTATGAGGTTAAAAAAAAGAAAACCAGGAATCAAAATATCAAAATCTATACTGCAGGGCACCTGGCTGGTTCTGTTGACGGAGTGTGCGACTCTTGATCTTGGGGTTGTGAGTTTGAGTCCCATGTTGGGTGTACAGATTACTTAAAAATAAAATCTTTTTTGTTGGCTTGGGTTTTTTTTTAAGATTTATTTATTTATCTGAGCGAGAGAGAGAGAGAGAGGTGCGCGCTAGTGAGCACGTGGGGGGAGGGGCAGAGAGTCTTAAGCAGGCACCGCGCTGAGGGCAGAGCCCACTGCGGGCTCGACCTCACGACCCCGAGATCATGACCTGAGCCAAAACCAAGAGTCAGATGCTCAACCGTCTGCACCATGCCGGCGCCTCTACTTAAAAATAAAATCTTTTAAAAAAAAATGCTAAAAAAAAAGCAGGGATCAAAATTTATATAGATAGGCATAAAACAAGACTATGATAAAAACCTGATGGAAACTCGCCAGAGGCCGTAGGTGGGTAAGGGAGTTGTGCTGGTTTTCTTTCCTTTTTCTTTATACTTCCCTTAGACTTTTCCACACTTTCTAGTAGGAGCCTTGTGTTAAATCCAGAAAAGGGAGGTGGAGATGGACAGGGCTGGGTGGTGGGCTGCCCTCCTGCCCTACACCTCACCCACCTGCACCCCTTGCCCACCCCCTGCGCCCTCCCCCCAGCTCCTGTACTCGTCAGTGGAGAACATCCAGCGCGTGGCCGCCGGGGTCCTGTGTGAGCTGGCCCAGGACAAGGAGGCTGCTGATGCCATTGATGCTGAGGGCGCCTCGGCCCCACTCATGGAGCTCCTGCACTCCCACAACGAGGGCACCGGTGAGGGGCTGTGCTCTGGGCGAGGGGGTGGCAGAGGGGGGCTGGGTCTTGGTCCTCCAGCCCGGGTGGAGGCAGGCGCCTGAACTGGTTTTTCCTTTTCTCTCTGTTCAGCCACCTACGCTGCTGCTGTCTTGTTCCGCATCTCCGAGGACAAGAACCCAGATTACCGTAAGCGCGTGTCTGTGGAGCTCACCAACTCCCTCTTCAAGCATGACCCCGCTGCCTGGGAGGCTGTGAGTATCCTGGGCTGGACTGCAGTGTATGGTTGTGCAAGTTGCACACTGCACAAGGACAGCACTTTTAAGGGGGCTCCTACTACACTATCAACTTTGTAGATTTTTATTTTATAACTGGATCATTGATGACAATTTCTAGCAGATGGAAGTAGTAGGTTAAACTATCTGTTTTTGACCTGCCAGAGTGGCAATTTTATGTTGTCTGATCCTGGTGTGGGGGTGGGGGGCAGCTCCTGGTACCTGCTCTCAAGACATCCCATGCACTGCTGTCCCCAGGGCTGCTCTAGTTCTGTGGGTGCCCCCAAGCATGAATGGTGGGACCTTCCCTAGGGGGGGTGCCTGAGGAGAGGAGCCCATTGGGGCACTGTGTAACTCCATTTCATCCTCTGTTCCTTTGAGGGGTCATTGCTTTTCCGTGGCCCCCTTTCTAGCAGCCTCTCTAGCTGCCCACCCCCAGCCCAGAGCCTACATTTTCCACCCTTCCCCCCTCCCCCAACGTTTCTCTGTGTCTTTCCTTAGGCCCAGAGCATGATCCCCATCAATGAACCCTATGCAGATGGTAAGTGTGTGCAGAGTTCCTCAGGGACCACCTAGTGCCTAAGGTGTGGGATCTCTGTGGACGTGAGCGAAGGAGCGAAGGAAGGATGTGAGCTCCAGGGCCAAAGGACCCATGGCAGCCACTGTGTAGTATCCACACATACTCCTGTCTAGGCTCGCTGATGTGGGAGTTTAGAGAGGGGGTCAGGCCCGCTGCAGATGGACCGAGGACTGTCCAGCAGGGTGGTCTGCCAGACCGTAGAAGGTCCTCTTGCCTTCTTCTCCTCCCCAGACATGGATGCCACCTACCGCCCCATGTACTCGAGCGATGTGCCCCTGGACCCCCTGGACATGCACATGGACATGGACGGGGACTATCCCATCGACACCTACAGCGACGGCCTGAGGCCCCCCTACCCCACGGCAGACCACATGCTGGCCTAGCTGGCTCCACTCCAGTAGGCTTCACAGCCCTCCCTCATGCCCGCGGGCTGTTGAGACAGGCTTTTCCTCCCCTCTAGAACCTGCTTCGCACGGAGGCCCTGTCATATTTCCTCTGAAACCCTGGCTCTTTTCGGGGGGGATCGAGTGTGGGGCCTTTTGCTGTTGAGCTTCCCCAAGGAAGGGGTGCGCCTTGGCCTGCCTTAGTCCCTTATCTTGCTGGGGGCAGGGAGTCCTGCCCCTCCTGTGGGTAGTGGGTAGGTGACGAGCTCCTAGGGGCCACAGGCCTGCCCTGACCCCTCTGTGTCTGCCTCACCCCCAGGTGCGGTTCCTCATCTGAGAGGCTCTCCGTGCAGGCGATGGGGCGAGACAGAAAAGTGCCTGAGCCCAGGGGAGCAGGGCTGCGACTTCTCGCCGAACCCCACGCCTCCAGAGGTCCTCTGTAGGGTCTTTCTTGGGATGATGATCTGCTCCTGCTTTTCTGTCTTGGGCTGTGGGTCCAGGGCCAAACACCCCCTCCCCACCTCTGTGGCCCCGGCACTAAAGCTTTAGACTCAACCACCTGCTCTCTTCCCCCACCAGCAATCACCCCCCACCCCCACCCCAGGTGGCCTGACTCCAGCGGCCCCGGCCCCACAGAGCTTTGATTCCTTCTCTGGGCCTGATTGTCTCACTGAACGCCAACCAACCAGCTGTTCTGAGCCCCTGGGGTGTCCAGGACCCAGGTTCAAGGCCCAAAGCCCAGAATCCAAAGCTTGTTTTGAAAAGTTCAGGGACGGACCACAGAGATGGGACAGAGATGCAGAGAGTGAATCCTCCACTCCAGGACCCTCCTGCTCCTCTCTCCAGGACATTCAACTGGCTTTGGCCCCTTCCTGGGAGCTCTGGGGATGACGCCCTCACACCCCGTCCCACCCACAACCGCCCTAGCTGACTCCTGAGAAGTGCTCTTGGCTGACCCTTCTGGTGTGCGGTGAGGGGCTTTCTCTTCCCCTTCCTGTTTCGAACCCTCCACCACCTCCTGCACGTGGGTGTGGGGG
>NW_028015297.1:0-751 GCF_054177405.1 Leptonychotes weddellii
GAGAAATATCTATTCAAGTCCTTTGCCCACTTTTAAATTGGGTTATTTGAATTTCTGTTGTTGAGCTGGAAGAGGTCTTTATATATTCTGGATATTAACCCCTTATTGGGTATATGATTTGCAGATATTTTCTCCCATTCCATAGCTCATCTTTTCACTCTGTTGATTGTGGCCTTTGGTGCACAAAACTTTTTTTTTTAAAGATTTTATTTATTTATTTGACAGACAGAGGCACAGCGAGAGAGGGAACACGAGCATGGGCAGAGGGAGAGGGAGAAGCAGGCTTCCCGCTGAGCAGGGAACCCGATGCAGGGCTCGATCCCAGGACCCTGGGACCATGACCTGAGCCGAAGGCAGACGCTTAACGACTGAGCCACCCAGGCGCCCAGTGCGCAAAACTTTTTAAGTTTGATGTAGTCCAATTTGTCTATGTTTTGTTGTCTGTGCTTTTGGTGTCATATCCAGGAAATCATTGCCAATGTCATGAGCTTTTCCCCAATGATCTCTTCTAGGAGTTTTACAGTTTTAAGTCTTAAGTTTAGATCTTTAATCAGTTTTGAGTTAATTTTCGTATATGGTGTAAGATAAAGGTCCAACTTCATTCTTTTCCATGTGAATATTCAGTTTTCCCAGCACCATTTGTTCAGAGGACTGTCCTTTCCCCATTGAGTGGTCTTGGCATCTTTGCCAAACATCATTTGATCATATACACAAAGGTTTATTTCTGGGCTTTCTTTTTTTTTTTTTTAAA
>NW_028015298.1:0-751 GCF_054177405.1 Leptonychotes weddellii
TGTCCCCATGAATGATCACCTTGTGCTTGAATGTCACCCAGCTTCACAGTGGGGCTCAGCTTGCTTCGGTTTTGATCCACAGCTGCCCCTTTGGGACTGATGTCCTCCCTAGGTCATTACTGCCACCACTGGGCCATCCTCAGAGGAGAGTGATGTGGGGGCAGCCTGCATTCCCTTACTGCCCTGCCTACTCACATCTATGTGCGACCTGCCATTTCATCTCCTTGAATGGCACAAACATGTAATTCTTGTATGTTGACCAGGGTTAATGAGAGGGAATCACAACATGAAAGATGTTCAGTTGGCTCTTGAACAACATGAGTGTGAACTGCGTGGGTCCACTTTTATGTGAATTTTTCTTCAATACATACTGTACGGTACTATGTGGGGCGCCCGGCTGGCTCAGTCGGCGGAGCATGTGGCTCTTGATCTCAAGGTTGTGGGTTCGGGTCCCATGTTGGGTGTAGAGATTACCTAAAACTAAAATCTTAAAAAATAATAATAAATACTGTATAATACGGTAAGTGTATTTTTCCTCATTATGGTTTTTTAGAAGATTTTATTTATTTGTCAGAAAGAGAGAGAGAGCACAAGCAGGGAGAGGGACAGAGGGAGAGGGAGAAGCAGGCTCCCCACTGAGCAGGGAGCCCAATGCAGGGCTCGATCCCAGGACCCCGGGATCATGACCTGAGCCGAAGGCAGACCTGAGCCACCCAGGTGTCCCTGCCTTATGATAACATTTTCTTCTTCT
>NW_028015299.1:0-751 GCF_054177405.1 Leptonychotes weddellii
CTGGGTGGCTCAGTTGGTTAAGCGACTGCCTTCGGCTCAGGTCATGATCCTGGAGTCCCAGGATCGAGTCCCGCATCGGGCTCCCTGCTCGGCAGGGAGTCTGCTTCTCCCTCTGACCCTCCTCCCTCTCATGCTCTCTGTATCTCATTCTCTCTGTCTCAAATAAATAAATAAAATCTTTAAAAAAAAAAAAAAAAAAAAAAAAAGAAAATAAATCAATATAATCCACCATATTAATAGGCTAAAAAAGAAAAACCATATGATCAAATCAATCAGTGAAGGAAAAGCTTTTGATAAAATTCAACATACATTTATGATTAAAACTCTCAGAAAAAGAAGAATAGAAGGAAACTTCCTTAACTTGATAAAGAGCATATACAAAAAACCTACGGCTAACATTATGCTTAAATGGTGACAGATCAAGTTCCCTAGAAGACCAAAAATAAGGCAATCTTCTATATAGCATTTAGGAGGGAACTGCCACTGGTGATTTCCTATCAAAGAAGTATAATCCCAAACAGGAACTTGTTTCATGTGATCATTGATCCAGACTCTTCCAGAGAACCACAAATGGCTCTTGAAAACCCTTGGAACTACTTGGAGCTATCTGTATACCTAACAAATGTTTTCATTACTTTGTATTATATGTCTAGATTTTTATTTCAGTTAAAGCTGACTAATGGATAAGTAATTCTATACTGAAAAGTTTACACTCTGTCCTTGGCTAATAAATATATTATCAATGAAAAAA